>NW_015506004.1:263451-286167 GCF_001515645.1 Sinocyclocheilus grahami
GAGAGAGAGTGTGTGTGTGTGTGTGTGTGTGTGTGAGAGAGTGTGTGTGTGTGAGAGAGAGAGAGAGTGTGTGTGTGTGTGTGTGTGTGTGTGAGAGAGTGTGTGTGTGTGAGAGTGTGAGAGAGAGAGAGAGTGTGTGTGTGTGTGTGTGTGTAGTGCTGCATATTCATGTCTCGGCCGGTGCTAATGTTTCATCTTTAATGTATTATTGTGGAGGCTTTGTGATGAACATGTTTTTAAATGGGCTCTTTGACTGTGTCGTATCAAATGTAATGCACAGAATCTCTCTGAACCGTCCTCAGTTTCCTGCAGCAGGATTCACATCACACTCGCTCCGCTTGAGTCGCAGCTCTCAGCAGTGACCTTTAGTCCGAGAAACAATCGCAGAGATCCGGCAACTTCACTTCAGATGCCTGTGTCATTGAAAAGCACAGCAGGAGTTTCTCTGGGTCTCGGCAGAGAATGACGTCTGACATTATTCCACTTTACCTTGAATTCGACACGACTCTCGACTCTCACGACCTGCATTCTAACTACTATGCAACCTATTTTATATTTCTTTGTCAGTTACACAGTTTTTCCCTCTGTGATGTTGTTCTGCACTTTCATCGTTTTAGATGCACACCGCAACACTGCTGATTGAACTAAACAGGTCACAGACACTAGTTTAGTTAGTTAGCGTCATGGAGGGATTGATGTGTTTGTTGACCGTCTGTCATCTTTAGCAGTCTTTTGTTGCTCAGACTTAAATGATGAACTTAATTTTGGATAAAATCAAAAAGAACTCAAGATGCATGTTTAATATGGATAATTTTACAGAAATTCATTGTGTAAATTTGTAAGTAAAAAAGAAAAAGTTGAGGATCTTACAGTACATGCGTGACATGATTGCTAGTTACAAATAAATTGTTCCAAAAACTACAATTAATTTGTTTTACTCTGTCTTAGTCACATTGATCAGTTTAGAGCTGGACGATGGGAGAGTTTACATTTGGAGACATTTACGTTTATGCATTTAGCAGATGCTTTTAACCAAAGCAACTTACAATAGAGGACCATAAGCAATTCGTCACAGAGCCAACAGTATTCGCATTATACAGTGTCATATTTATCAGAGTTATATATTATAAGTTAGAGAAGAGGAGATATGCAGAAGAATTTATTTATTTTTGCAAATGCATTTAGAGGTGAAGCTCTGGCAAAAAGGTGCATCTTCAGCTGCGACGAATCCAAGGGCCCGACGAGGGAGAGGGGGCCCGCAACACTTTTTTACCAAAAAAGTAAATTTTTACCAAAGGGAACCCCCCCCGGAGAGTGGGCCCGAGTCAATATGCTGTTCAGGGGCCCCAGAAACCCTACTGATGTGTATCACATGATTAAACTGATGCATATCGGTGTTCAATCGCTCGTCCTTGATGTTTTGAGAACCTCAGCGGCTTTTAGTTTCTCTATGAAATGTGTAAATCTTGTTCAGTGTTCCTCATTCCGAAACTGACTGATGAAAGCACATGAATTCAGAGGGCAGATGAAGACTGTGATTGTGCGCTGGTGTTTGCTGACACAGAGGGTCCCGCTCAGGTGCGTCACCGAGAGTAAAGAGATGTGGATGAGAAACTATGTGTTGCTGCAGGATCTGATGAAACGTGCAGCTATTTAAAGCATCAGATGCGAGCGCTTTACAGCTCACCGTTACATAGTTAATGCTTGTTTCATTTGACTGCTCAGCCTCCACCGATCAATAACCCGCGGTCTGCGGCAGCCTCCGTATAGAAGCCATTATGCAGCGTTTGACAGCCGACCCAGAAGAGCTCTGCACCAGCGTTACTCCACATTTAGCACCATCCGTCTGCAGCAGAAAACCAGCGAGACTCATTTGTCTGTTTTCTCTGAGAGAAACGCCTTGTGTTTGTCAGCAGAACCCAAAGAGTGAGATACGGCAAGCGCACCGCTCAAAAACGGCCCTCAGGACCGGCGTCCTGTGGGAAACGTGGCCGGGGAGAGACTCTCTAAGTAGATCTGGGTCACGGAGAGCCGCGAGGAAGAGCCTCAGGCACAGATACATTTGAACAGGCCCTCAGATTAAATCCGTCTTCATTTAATTGCAGAAGCCGCGTATAGAAGCCATTATGCAGCGTTTGACAGCCGACCCAGAAGAGCTCTGCACCAGCGTTACTCCACATTTAGCACCATCCGTCTGCAGCAGAAAACCAGCGAGACTCATTTGTCTGTTTTCTCTGAGAGAAACGCCTTGTGTTTGTCAGCAGAACCCAAAGAGTGAGATACGGCAAGCGCACCGCTCAAAAACGGCCCTCAGGACCGGCGTCCTGTGGGAAACGTGGCCGGGGAGAGACTCTCTAAGTAGATCTGGGTCACGGAGAGCCGCGAGGAAGAGCCTCAGGCACAGATACATTTGAACAGGCCCTCAGATTAAATCCGTCTTCATTTAATTGCAGAAGCCGGTCGCGAGCAGGTGAAGGGAGAGCGCGGCCGCGGCGTGACGGAGCATAAATCCAGCGGCGCAGCTCGGATAAAGTCATTGCGCTTGTTAAATTGGCTGTAGTAGCCTTGGGTCTCATTATCAAAGTTTTGCAGGAACTTCTCAATATTTCATGCGTAGCGCCCCTCCTATATATCAATATGTGTGAATGCCATTACAACGCCGCTTAATATTTTAATTGCTTCCCAGGAACAGAGGGCGAGCCAAATTGCTTTGGTATCCCGGAGGCTTCGGCGGTAATGAGATCCGCGCCCCCTCCGCCTGTTTGGAAGGTCCTGACCTCTCATTCGTCTCTGGGCTGTTATTGAGGGATCGGCAGAGGAGCACTGTCTGTGGTAAACGCCGGCTGATGGATGCCGAGTGTTCGGACGCCTGCGGAGCCGCTGCTCTAGAGCTAAAGAGCCGTGAAAGATCTCGCTCTCCGACCCTTCGTGATCCTGATTCCCAGAGCTTTCCAGACTAAGAGAGAGAAACCAGCTCTAATAAATGCACTTCATTTCCCAGAATGCATCGGCGGAGTTACCTGTGAATTATAATTCCTCTTCCTGTCTGCTGTGGCCAGTTCACACGCAGGAATTGAGAGGAGCTGATTCTTTAGCTGTATTTCGTCACGTTTTTCATTGTCAACTTGAAAAGATGCATTGTTTTAAAAACAGCCGAGCTGCTCATGCTCCTGTAGTTACAGTGAGTTAGCAGTGGTGCTGTGAGGTAGTTGTGCGAGTCACTGGTAGTTTGACAGACTGTGTTGAGCTTAAAGGGGTCGTGAACTGCCTTTTTTTAATTTTGTATTGTTCTCTGAGGGCCACATATATTGTTATCAAGATTTTTACATCATAAAACATCATAATTCAGAAGTAATAGGTTATTAGTAGTTTTAGTTTGTCTTTCTGAAAATCCTGCATTGAATTGTGCCTTGTTTGTAAATGAATCCGCGGTAAAATGAAGTGAAAATCATTAAAAATAAAGTTCATCCACTCTTTTCTAATGTTGGGATCAGCAGGCAGGCAATGCAAAGACTGTGTTTTTCCACAGCACGGCTCTGAACAGCTTCTTATTGTCTTCAGAGCATCTTTATCGTTTGGTTTTTGTGTGTAGACCTGCATTTGCCTCTCTCGTTATTTACACTATGTACGCGAATCGGTGGGCGGGGCTAAACAGGCAACATCATAATTCAGAAGTAATAGGTTATTAGTAGTTTTAGTTTGTCTTTCTGAAAATCCTGCATTGAATTGTGCCTTGTTTGTAAATGAATCCGCGGTAAAATGAAGTGAAAATCATTAAAAATAAAGTTCATCCACTCTTTTCTAATGTTGGGATCAGCAGGCAGGCAATGCAAAGACTGTGTTTTTCCACAGCACGGCTCTGAACAGCTTCTTATTGTCTTCAGAGCATCTTTATCGTTTGGTTTTTGTGTGTAGACCTGCATTTGCCTCTCTCGTTATTTACACTATGTACGCGAATCGGTGGGCGGGGCTAAACAGGCTAAACAGGCAGTGATGTAGAATCGGTGGGCGGGGCTAAACAGGCTAAACAGGCAGTGGTGAAGAAGCAGGCGTCGATCTTCTGTGGAGGCGGGGTTTAGTCACACTATTACGTCACAAAGTGGCACATTCCACAAGCTGTCATTTTTGCTGATGGTCTTCAATATAAGCTGATTTTAGACTAATGAGAAAGTTTTGATTTCTGAAACTTAAAGGATGTTTTTATAGTACAAGTACCTCTTATCTGTCAAAAGATAAAGGGAATTTTGATTTCTCAGTTCATGGCCCCTTTAAAACTGAAGTGTGTGCTGCCATCACCTGCCATTCAGCTGTTAAATGCGCACACACACACACACACACACACAATATGATACGATTCTAGACTGTGTGTGTGTTCTGTATATAAATAACTCAAATATGAGTGTTGAATTGTGCTGTTCAAGAGTGGGACGTGCTGATGTCAAAATGTCAGGTGATTTATGTAATAACTGATTTTGTTTTCTCATAGCTCACTGGATGTCATTCAGATCCTCTGGTCCTCTTTTAAACCATTGTCTGTATTTGTGCATTTTATGTAATTTTTTCTTACATGTCGTTCTGATTCTCTGGTCCAGAGGTCTTTTAAATCAGTGGTGTCTGTATCTGTGCTTTTATTTTAATTTATTTTATTTTTTATTTTCTCACAGGCCATGTGAGTCTGTCCACTCAATCCTGCACACAGACTCACGTAGACTAGAGTGTGTAGTGTGTAGACATGATGAGATATTCTCATGCTAATCATCAGATCAGTGATCTCAGTCTCTGCTGGTCTTTCAGACGTGTGGATCTGAGCAGAGCTGTTCTCTGCTCTATTTGTTAATTGCTTCTCTTCATTCTTTCATTGACTCTTATATTGAGGGCCAGTTGAGCTCCCAAACCCTTCAGTCTGGTCGATTATTAAAGCTTAAGATCTCAATACAGTAGAGTTTAATTCTGTTTTCTGCTCTTCTTTCGGGTCACATGATGCCGTGAGCTGCTGCTTCTCCATGTATCAATGAGCAAGAGTTTCACTAGATTTTGAATTAATCAAGAAATCAATTAGTATAATAATTAATTCGCTTTAATTAAACAATTCTGGAGTAGATTGGAAACTCATTATTTATTCAATAATTAATGTGCTGTGATTAAATATATTCTCAGTTTTAAACACCTCTGCGTCATTTGTGAAGAGTGATTATATAAGTAATAATGAATCATTCTGAGCCTGACGTGCGCATGATATCCGTCTATCCGTCCGCATCGATACTTAGTGTTAACGAGCATTAAACCTCCATAATCACCTTTTGTTTATGTGTGTAATTGTGAACACAACTAGATGAGTACAGTTTGACGACAAACGATGTTGGCTTGACAAAGCCAGGTGTGAAAGTATAAAAAGCCTGAAGTTTGAAGGTTGAGAATTCAGTAAAAATGTTACTAGCATTTTAGTTTTCACCCCCTCAAAGGAAGTCTATGGGAATTTGGGCCTGTTTGGAAGTGCGATATGGGAATTCCGCAAGTCAGATCGATTAGAAAACATACAGTACACTGAGTCAGAATGGTCTGAAGGTCTGTGCCAAGTTTGGTTGTCATGGCTTTACAGCTCTAGGAGAAGTTAATTTCAGAAATTTGGTCTCAGAAGTAGAAGAATTGGAAGGCAGCCAGCATAATTAAAGTTGGGAAGTAACAAATCAAATAAAGAAAGCATAGCAACAGTAATCATGCATCTCTTTTCAACCCAAAACAATCAGGTTAGTAAGTGAGTTTGTTCCATCCTTCAGAGGATTTTACTGCTCATATTTAGTGATAACTCATGTCAAGTGATATTTCAGGTCTATTATCTGGTGCTGCAGAACTGTTCATTAGTGTGTGCGACTGAACATACGCTGAAATAAATGTCACTTTAGTGAGACAAAAGCTCTGTAAAGATCACTAGAACATTAAGACGCCACAGAAAGTGTTATTCTAGAGTTCAGATCCTCCGAGGAAAGCGTCTGTTTGAGCACATTCACGGCAGACACTCGTGGGATTTCAGTCCAGCTGGCCTTTGGATTCAAGCCTCGCTTTCCGACATCATTTGGCCGAAGTCTTGAATTATAAAAGCTGGTATCAGATGCTCTTGACAAGGTCACATCATTGTCTCCTCTTAATTACTTTAAAAGAGTTCTGGAGTGCCAGTGAATTGAAAGAGCCCGATTGTGAACCAGAGCGAGACCTTTTCTGAGCCCATCATCTGACGGCTGTGATTAAAGCCTGCATTCAAACGGCTGCTGGAGGTGTTTGTTTTACTTCAGCACTGCAGTAATTCATGTACTTCTGTAGAAACACACAGTTATTTGATTTCATTTCCCACCATCAAATAAGGCCTGTCGGCTAAATGTGCTGAACGGAGTCCTGGGTTTTGTGCTGCATTCACACAATCTGCTTCAGAAAGATTAACTTAATAAGCCCGGTGCTGGAGAGCACGTTTAACGTGTGCTGGAGAATAATTAGAAATGGAAATAAGTAAATAAATGATGTATTTTTCAGAGCGCATCAAGGTGAAGCCTCACACTCTTCACTGTGTTCAAAGTACGTGATTCTGACTTGAGAAGTCATTACTAAATGTGGCGCTCAGAAGTAAGCAGTCATGTTTTAGGTTCCTCTGTTGATGATGTCACATGAGGGGTGGGGCAGATTACAGGCCACGCCCATCCACAGGAGAGGCAGCGGTGAGGACGAATCCAGATCTAAGGTGGAGCTCGTTAAGGTAAACGATAATTCAATAAGCTTACTTAAGAACTTGTTTAGTCAGATTTTAACAGAAAAAAATTTGTTTTTTAATGTGTAAATGTAAAACATCCTGTATAATCTTACCTGCTGTAATTTTATTTATGTTTGGTTTTACTATATTTATGCATCACTTGAATATTATGTAACTCAGTTCTTGCCATGAAAATAGCATCATTTGCTGACATGACAAACTGAACAAATACTAAACTAGTACTACTAATAAAGGTTAACTAAATGATTGTTTGTTACTGGTGATTTATTATTTAAAGGGTACAAATTACAAAAAAAAAAATAATAATAATATGATCAGAAAGTCATGGGAATATGCTTTTCCATTACTTGTACTCATCAAAATAATTTAACCATTTTCAGTTGTTTCAATTGAACACAAAACCCAGAGAAACCAAATATGTCTCTTTTCATCGCGTGTGTTTGCCGTGCAGCAACAGTTCAGCACGTTTCCCTGAATTCTGGTAAAAAAAAAAAAATGTCTAGCTGTGACAGCAGAAGGAGGGAAAGTGGAACATGAACTGGAAGTAAATGAGTGCTTGAGATAAATTTGGAGTCGATACAAATGAGATTTGGAGCAGCGTGAAGCACTAGAGGAGATTGAACATCTCTGGCGTTATGTACGTTTAATTTACTGTATGACTGCTGTTGTGTTTCATTGCTCTCTTACATGCAGCTCGACACAAACCCCTGAAGGCCTTCCATCACCTCCTCCTCGCTCTTGTGGAGACAGGAACTAGGAGTCGAAGGAGACCGAGACTCGTTGATTCAGATGCAGTGTGTGCAAATCAGGTAACTGCGTGTTTCATCAATGACAGACCTCAAGCACCTGGAAGGTTGTCGAACCCAAACCCGTCCTGAAAGCCCATGTCCACTGAGTGAAGATCTCAAAACCAGGGCTGTGAATTTAACTTGTTAATTTGGTGCAATTGATTATGGAAAATAATGTTAAAATGATTAATGCAGCGCCTCGTCCAGACCTGTCCGTCATCTCACATTGATGCAGTGTCTGATGAACATGATGCAGGATGATTGACTGCGTGATGGAGTCTATTAGAATGCTGTGATATGAGCCTAAAATCACCCTCATATTTATATCATACGATATAGTTTAGCAATATCACACCAGCATGAGTGGTGATGCAATACTACTGCAATACTGTGATATTGATTTATACAAGAGTTCAATAAACAAGAAGATAACATTGTGTTACAATTCAGACTCAATATTGTCAACATTGTCTGTTTTGCTTAATTTCAACTGATGCTTTTAGTTTCATATTTAGAGTATTAATTAATTTTTTTAATCATTTCAATATTCATTTTTAAAACTCTTCTACACTTCTAACACAATAATGATCTTTTTGGGGAAATTTCTCAGCCAAAATTGATGTGCAATTAATTTGATTAATTAATGGGCACAATATGTAATTGATTAGATTAAAAATGCTGGTTGCTTGACAGCCCTACTAATAACGCCAATGAAGAAATGTGAACTTTCCTTTAGATAGACCAGCACTCAATCCAGTCTTTTCTGCAGGCTCTGAGACAGATGCGATCCTCCGCTATCCATCTGTTGGTTTTCAGATCTCCCAGGTCTCTGCTGTCTGTGGGATTCTGGGAAGCTTTTCCAGGTGAAGGCGGTGACTCACCAGCGCAGGCATTGGGCGATAAATCCACTGCGGAGCAGTTTAACCGGCCCATTCAGGGAGAGAAAAAGACACACTTATTAAAGCAGGCGTGTAGGAGACAGCCATTAGTCAAGGATTTCCTCCTTCTCAAACGGCAGTCAAAAAGTCAGCGTCCCTCAGGGTTATGATTCTCCATGCAACGATTCGTCACAACGATCTTGATTGAAAGAACTAATAATGAAATGGGAAGGGTGCCAATTTTCTGAGAGAGAGAGAGAGAGAGAGAGAGAGACTGTCAGAAGCATTGCATCTTGCATGAGAGAAAGGAGCAGAATAAATAGTGTTTCACTGCTGCTTTGATTGAACTTGAAGTCCTCAGCGCAGTGTCTCATGAATGACACATCCAGTTATGACTGGTTTAGTTTAGAGGCAGGACGTATCAGGCTTCATCCGACGGTGTGTCCTTGACTAGTGGACGTGTGTTTTGTTCTGTTCTGATGTTGTTGGGTCATTGAAGGATTTGCTGACATCCACTGGATTCCTCATGAACATCATGGACAGACACCAGCTGAACGACAGACGCCTGCTGAACGACAGAGGCCGGCTGAACGACAGACACTGGCTGATCGACAGACACCTGCTGAACGACAGACACCAGCTGAACGACAGACACCAGCTGAACGACAGACAGACACCTGCGGATCAATAGACATCTGCTGAATGACAGAAACCTGCTGGACAGACACCTGCTGCTGTTGTTGTTGGGTCATTGAAGGATGTGCTGACATCCACTGGATTCCTCATAAACATCATGGACAGACACTGGCTGAATGGCAGACAGACGCCTGCTGAACGACAGATGCTGACTGAACAACACAACAGCTGAACGACAAAAACCTGCTGGACAGACACCTGCTGCTGTTGTTGTTGGGTCATTGAAGGATGTGCTGACATCCACTGGATTCCTCATAAACATCATGGACAGACACTGGCTGAATGGCAGACAGACGCCTGCTGAACGACAGATGCTGACTGAACAACAGACACCAGCTGAATGATAGACGCTTGCCCAATGACAGACACCTGCTGAATGACAGACGCCGGTAGAATGACAGACACTGGCTGAACGACAGATTCCTGCTGAAAGACAGACGCCGGCTGAACGACAGACACCTGCTGAATGACACCTGCTGAATAACAGATGCCTGCTAAATGACATTTCACTGGCTGAACGACAGACACCTGCTGAAAGACAGACACCTGTTGAACAACAGACACCTGCTGAACGACAGACACCTGCTGAATGACAGACAGACACCTGCTGACAGACACTGGCTGAACGACAGATTCCTGCTGAAAGACAGACGCCGGCTGAACGACAGACACCTGCTGAATGACACCTGCTGAATAACAGATGCCTGCTAAATGACATTTCACTGGCTGAACGACAGACACCTGCTGAAAGACAGACACCTGTTGAACAACAGACACCTGCTGAACGACAGACACCTGCTGAATGAGGTTGAACAACACAACAGCTGAATGACAGACACCTGCTGAATGACAGACACCTGCTAAACGACAGACACCTGCTGAATGACAGACACCTGCTGAACGACAGACACCTGCTGAATGACACAACAGCTGAATGACAGACACCTGCTGAATGACAGACACCTGCTGAACGACAGACACCTGCTGAATGACACAACAGCTGAATGACAGACACCTGCTGAATGACAGACACCTGCTGAACGACAGACACCTGCTGAATGACACAACAGCTGAATGACAGACACCTGCTGAATGACAGACACCTGCTGAACGACAGACACCTGCTGAATGACACAACAGCTGAATGACAGACACCTGCTGAATGACAGACACCTGCTGAACGACAGACACCTGCTGAATGACACAACAGCTGAATGACAGACACCTGCTGAATGACAGACACCTGCTGAACGACAGACACCTGCTGAATGACACAACAGCTGAATGACAGACACCTGCTGAATGACAGACACCTGCTGAACGACAGACACCTGCTGAATGACACAACAGCTGAATGACAGACACCTGCTGAATGACAGACACCTGCTGAACGACAGACACCTGCTGAATGACACAACAGCTGAATGACAGACACCTGCTGAATCACAGACGCCGGCTGAATGACAGACACCTGCTGAATGTAACAACAGCTGAACGACAGACACCTGCTGAATGAAAGACATCCCTCTGAACGACAGACACCTGCTGAATGACAGACACCTGCTGAACGGCAGATTCCTGCTGAAAGACAGACACCGGCTGAACGACAGACACCTGCTGAATGACACCTGCTGAATAACAGATGCCTGCTAAACGACATTTCACTGGCTGAACAACAGACACCTGCTGAACGACAGATGGTGGCTGAACGACAGACACCTGCTGAATGACAGACAGACACCTGCTGAACGACAGATGCCGGCTGAACGACAGACATCTGCTGAACGACAGACACCTGCTGAATGACACCTGCCTGAATGTAACAACAGCTGAACGACAGACACCTGCTGAATGACAGACGCGGCTGAACGACAGACACCTGCTGAATGACAGATGCCGGCTGAACGACAGACATCTGCTGAACGACAGACACCAGCTGAACGACAGACACCGGCTGAACAACACAGCAGCTGAATGACAGATACCTGCTGAATGACAGACACCTGCTGAACGACAGACACCTGCTGAACGACAGACACCTGCTGAATGACACAACAGCTGAACGACAGACACCGGCTGAACGACAGATGCCTGCAGAACGACAGGCGCCTGCTGAACGACAGACACCTACTGAATGACAGACACCAGCTGAACGAAAGAAGCCTGCTGAAGGACAGACGCCGGCTGAACAACAGACACTTGCTGAACGTCACAACAGCTGAATGACAGACACCTGCTGAACGACAGACACCTGCTGAATGACACAACAGCTGAACGACAGACACCGGCTGAACGACAGATGCCTGCAGAACGACAGGCACCTGCTGAACGACAGACACCTACTGAATAACAGACACCAGCTGAACGAAAGACGCCTGCTGAAGGACAGACGCCGGCTGAACAACAGACACTTGCTGAACGTCACAACAGCTGAATGACAGACAGACACTTGCTGAACGACACAACAGCTGAACGACAGAGACACCTGCTGAACGACAGAGACACCTGCTGAACGACAGAGACACCTGCTGAACGACAGAGACACCTGCTGAACGACAGAGACACCTGCTGAACGACAGACACCTGCTGAACAACAGACGCCGGCTGAATGACAGACACCTGCTGAACGACAGAGACACCTGCTGAACAACAGACGCCGGCTGAATGACAGACACCTGCTGAACGACAGAGACACCTGCTGAACAACAGACGCCGGCTGAATGACAGACACCTGCTGAACGACAGAGACACCTGCTGAACAACAGACGCCGACTGAACAACACAACACAACACAACACAACACAACACAACAGCTGAATGACAGACAGAAACCTGCTGCCAGTTATCCACTTTATCTATGTATCTGTCTTTATGTCTGTTGAATTTAATTTGAAATTTGGAAATTTGCTTTCAGTTTTCTATATCATTTCACATTTAGCTCAAATTAAGAACTGAACTGATGTTTTGGTTTTCATCCTCTCATCCTCTCTGTGTTTATTGTCATCAGAGAAGCTGACGGTTGTAGATGTTTAGTTTTAGTTTCTGTCCTGTAAGGACGTCAGATCATCAGAGCGAATCAGACGTCCTGAAGGCTTTGTGTTTATCATTTCTAAAGTGACATTCCGCCTCAAGACTAAAACAATCTGTTGCCTTTGAAACTCATAAAGCTGCTGATGAAACTGCTGAGGTGTGTCACCTGAAGGCTGCGTCTGCCCTTCATCTTCTCTGCCCGGTTCCTCTCAGATTTAATACGCCACCATATGAGCAGCGATTACGCCTGACGGATCTCTAATGCATTTGCACATCACTGGTCTCTGGGGTTCTCAGACGGCAGTGACCTTCAGCGCCGTGGACTCATGGAGCCTCTTCTCCTCCTCCAGCATCATCTGTTCCTGCTTCCCGCTCAGGTTTACGGCTCACTCCTCTAATTGCTCCACGCTGCAGGTTTGATGGAGCTCCTCTGTGAAAAGCTGTTGTGGAAACACGGCAGTTTAGTTGCACCTGTTCAAAGTCCATAAACGTCCACAGCAGTGAAGCCAGAGATGCATGAGGAGATTTCCACTTGAAAACACAAACACAATTACATTAACATTCATTCAGCAGCGCTAATTACATCTCATCACCAATACAGTAAGTCTGTATTGCTCTTTGTGAGCCTCTGATGAGATCTCACCAGTGTCGGTGCTGATTTACCAGGACATCAAAGTCAATGATCAACTCAAACCATCTGAGCTGCTCTCCCTTTTTTTATTACTGTATGACAATAAGTGACTCATTTGAGTCCGTTTTGATGAGGAACATCTCATTCTACATTTTGGGTCACGTGACCTTGTGACATGTTGTTATTGTGCATCAGACAGGGCTATTATAGTTAACTAAAACAAACTATTAAAAATATTTGTATGACTTAAAATATAAATGAATGTTAACTGAAATAAAATAAAATATAAAAAGGTACTTTATTTCAGCTAGTTGCCATGGCAACATTTCTCATTTTTGTTAAGCTTGTACTATAATAACTTAAAATAAAACTGAAATAAAATTAATAAAAAGTATACAGACATATTTTAAAACAACAAAAATTAATAAAAATGACAAAAACACAACAAAATGACTAAAAATTTAACTAAAATCAACTTAATAAACATTTTATTTCAGCTAGTTTCCAAGGCAACATTTCTAATTTTCATTAGTTTAACTTGATGAACTAAAATAACTAAAACTAAAACTGAATAAAAAAATTAAACAATAAATACATATGAAAAAAACACAAAAACTATTAAAAATCACAAAAACACAACAAAATGTCTAAAACTTTTTAAGTTCACCATAAAAAAGCAGAAAATATAAAAATACAATCTGATTCAGAATTTTAACAAAAACTATAATAGTATCTCCATGTTAAAAGAACACGGGCATCAGCTTATTTAGATTTATTACATTCTGGATCATGCGCCCTCCTGACACATTGTTTATCAGATTATTTAGAGAAATTACATTGGTTCATAGATTGACCTTTAACCCCGAGGATGAACGACAGACACCGGCTGAACGACAGATGCCTGCAGAACGACAGGCACCTGCTGAACGACAGACACCTACTGAATAACAGACACCAGCTGAACGAAAGACGCCTGCTGAAGGACAGACGCCGGCTGAACAACAGACACTTGCTGAACGTCACAACAGCTGAATGACAGACAGACACTTGCTGAACGACACAACAGCTGAACGACAGAGACACCTGCTGAACGACAGAGACACCTGCTGACCGACAGAGACACCTGCTGAACGACAGACACCTGCTGAACAACAGACGCCGGCTGAATGACAGACACCTGCTGAACGACAGAGACACCTGCTGAACAACAGACGCCGACTGAACAACACAACACAACACAACACAACAGCTGAATGACAGACAGAAACCTGCTGCCAGTTATCCACTTTATCTATGTATCTGTCTTTATGTCTGTCGAATTTAATTTGAAATTTGCTTCCTAACATTCAGTTTTCTATATCATTTCACATTTAGCTCAAATTAAGAACTGAACTGATGTTTTGGTTTTCATCCTCTCAGTTCATATGTGTTTATTGTCATCAGAGAAGCTGACGGTTGTAGATGTTTAGTTTTAGTTTCTGTCCTGTAAGGACGTCAGATCATCAGAGCGAATCAGACGTCCTGAAGGCTTTGTGTTTATCATTTCTAAAGTGACATTCCGCCTCAAGACTAAAACAATCTGTTGCCTTTGAAACTCATAAAGCTGCTGATGAAACTGCTGAGGTGTGTCACCTGAAGGCTGCGTCTGCCCTTCATCTTCTCTGCCCGGTTCCTCTCAGATTTAATACGCCACCATATGAGCAGCGATTACGCCTGACGGATCTCTAATGCATTTGCACATCACTGGTCTCTGGGGTTCTCAGACGGCAGTGACCTTCAGCGCCGTGGACTCATGGAGCCTCTTCTCCTCCTCCAGCATCATCTGTTCCTGCTTCCCGCTCAGGTTTACGGCTCACTCCTCTAATTGCTCCACGCTGCAGGTTTGATGGAGCTCCTCTGTGAAAAGCTGTTGTGGAAACACGGCAGTTTAGTTGCACCTGTTCAAAGTCCATAAACGTCCACAGCAGTGAAGCCAGAGATGCATGAGGAGATTTCCACTTGAAAACACAAACACAATTACATTAACATTCATTCAGCAGCGCTAATTACATCTCATCACCAATACAGTAAGTCTGTATTGCTCTTTGTGAGCCTCTGATGAGATCTCACCAGTGTCGGTGCTGATTTACCAGGACATCAAAGTCAATGATCAACTCAAACCATGCTGAATGACAGACAGAAACCTGCTGCCAGTTATCCACTTTATCTATGTATCTGTCTTTATGTCTGTTGAATTTAATTTGAAATTTGCTTCCTAACATTCAGTTTTCTATATCATTTCACATTTAGCTCAAATTAAGAACTGAACTGATGTTTTGGTTTTCATCCTCTCAGTTCATATGTGTTTATTGTCATCAGAGAAGCTGACGGTTGTAGATGTTTAGTTTTAGTTTCTGTCCTGTAAGGACGTCAGATCATCAGAGCGAATCAGACGTCCTGAAGGCTTTGTGTTTATCATTTCTAAAGTGACATTCCGCCTCAAGACTAAAACAATCTGTTGCCTTTGAAACTCATAAAGCTGCTGATGAAACTGCTGAGGTGTGTCACCTGAAGGCTGCGTCTGCCCTTCATCTTCTCTGCCCGGTTCCTCTCAGATTTAATACGCCACCATATGAGCAGCGATTACGCCTGACGGATCTCTAATGCATTTGCACATCACTGGTCTCTGGGGTTCTCAGACGGCAGTGACCTTCAGCGCCGTGGACTCATCCTGCTGAACGACAGAGACACCTGCTGAACGACAGAGACACCTGCTGAACGACAGACACCTGCTGAACAACAGACGCCGGCTGAATGACAGACACCTGCTGAACGACAGAGACACCTGCTGAACAACAGACGCCGACTGAACAACACAACACAACACAACACAACACAACAGCTGAATGACAGACAGAAACCTGCTGCCAGTTATCCACTTTATCTATGTATCTGTCTTTATGTCTGTCGAATTTAATTTGAAATTTGCTTCCTAACATTCAGTTTTCTATATCATTTCACATTTAGCTCAAATTAAGAACTGAACTGATGTTTTGGTTTTCATCCTCTCAGTTCATATGTGTTTATTGTCATCAGTCTAAAACTTTTTAAGTTCACCATAAAAAAGCAGAAAATATAAAAATACAATCTGATTCAGAATTTTAACAAAAACTATAATAGTATCTCCATGTTAAAAGAACACGGGCATCAGCTTATTTAGATTTATTACATTCTGGATCATGCGCCCTCCTGACACATTGTTTATCAGATTATTTAGAGAAATTACATTGGTTCATAGATTGACCTTTAACCCCGAGGATCCTCCTCTGCTGTGGTGGGTTGTTGGAGGTCAGAGGTTTGTTTTCTGTCTATGAAGTGCAGTTCTTCTTCCTGCTTGTAATGAGACGTGATCAATCTCCTCCTCCTCATCTTCATCAGTGCTTCAGCGCCTGCTGGAGAGCTGAAGTGAACGTTTATAAACTCTTATCACGCTGTGTGATGTGAAGCGCTGTGGCCGCGGGCGTCAGCTGGACGCTGAATGTATGGAGAGCGTGTATCGATGAGAGGAATCTGCTGTGGAGCTGATGCGAGATGCGTGTGTGGGTGGAAGCGCTGCTCCGGCGTGTTGAAAATAACCCCCTCTGCAGCGGCCCGCGGGACTGAGGCCAAACGAACGACTAGCGGCGCCTTCACTCTCTCTGAGCCATTCCTACAGTCTTCATGAGCTCGAGACAACTCTAGTCCTCACTTCACATGATCAGACCCCTCCCTGATGTAGGGCACTCATTAGTGCACACCCGCTGACGACTCATTACAGCGGTCTGATTACAGGACAGTTATTTAGCTGATTTAACCATTTATATTGCATTATAAAATAAAATACCATTCACTACCGGCCAATAATAAAGTTTGGAATAATTAAGAATTGTAATGTTTTTGAAAGAAGTCTCTTCTGTTCAGCAAGGCTGCATTTATTTGATACAAAATACAGTAAAAATTTTGAAATATGTTTACATTTTAAAACAGCTGTTTTCTGTGTGAATATGTGTTAAACTGTAATGTATGTCTGTGATGCGCAGCTGTATTTTCAGCATCATTCCTCCAGTCTTCAGTGTCACATGATCTTCAGAAATCAGTATAATATGCTGATTATTAGAAACATTTCTGATTATTATTAATACTATAGTCTGTATACACTACTACGCAAAAGATTCGAGTATGATTAAAAAAAGAAGCACGCATTCAATTGATGAAAAGTGACAGTAAAGACATTTATAATGTTACAAAAGATTTCTATTTCAGATAAATGCTGTTCTTTTGAACTTTCTGTTCATCTGTGAATCCTGAAAAATAACATGCATCACAGTTTCCACAGAAATATTGTGCAGCACGCCTGTGTTCAACATTGATAATAATCAGAAATGTCTGATGAGGAGGATGATGATGATGATGTGAGGGGCTCACGGTCAGATGCGGTCAGGGTTTGTGTTCAGTAGTGACAGCAGTGAAGGCTTGCTTTAGTTCATGTGGAGCTGCTGAGAAGAAATCTGCTCTCTACAGACTCACAGTAGTTTAATCTGGAAGCAGGAACCTGAATTATTCATTGCAGAGCAACTTTCTCCTCTGTAGTCCTCAAAACATAAATAAATGAATAATCATATTGCATTGTTTCTCCTCTAATTACCATCAGCATTAGTTTTAGTTACATTCACTGAACCTGCTTCTGCTTGGCTTCACTTTTCTCTTCTGTTCACTGTTTTCATGAATCTGACAGACAGACGCTCTCATGTGGAAGGCAACTGCAGTATCGCTAGCTCTGGACAGGGATTTTATGGTTAACTAAAGCTAGTTCCTCGCCTTTGTCACATGATGTAACCCCGAATAAGAGCAGGTCAGATGTGATGTTAAGTTACCGCACAACCAAGAAGTTTAGGTTTCTGAATCTGAATGAGAGATGAAGTTGTAGCGGCGTTTATCGAGGCAGTTTATCATTCACTTTTAGGATTCACAGCTGCTGACTTTATTCTGTAGCACGATAAGTGACGTAAATGATCACGTGACTTCAGAACGGTGTTATCTCAGTATCAAGACACTATTATGGTTTTTGTCAATATTTTGAAATAGGATTGATTTTGAGATCTTCTGCTTTCATGTTAATTTCAGATAAAGTTTTAGTATTTTTTAAAGTAATTTTCGTTGTTTTTAAAAATCTGCATTATAATTGTTTTTTCAATTTTCGTTTTAGTTTCAGCTATTTTAGAACATCAAGTTAAAATAAATGAAAATTAGAAATGTTGCAGTGGAAGCTAACTGAAATAAAATGTATTTATATGTATATATATGTATATATATATATATATTCGTTTTTATATTTTATTTAATTTACTTAAGGTTTTAGTTTAGGTTTGTTGTTTGTTTTTGCCATTTTTATTAGTTTCTTTTGTTTTTAAGTACGTCTATATAGTTTGTATTAATTTTTATTTCAGTTTTAGTTATTTTAGTATACTATGTTTAACTTAAAATGAGATTTATTTTATTACAAAAACACACACACCATTAACACACACACACACACACACACACACCATTAACACACACACACACACACCATTAACACACACACACACACACACACACACACACACACGAAACGTTTGTGATCATGTGAGTTTCATACTGTGAAAATGTTCCCATGTCACACGTGATTTTAACATGTGATTGGTAGACATGACCAGACAGTTTACACAAGATGCCCAATCACATACTTGTTTGTTTTTATTAAGAGGTTCTGCTTTAAATGCCTCTAGGCAACATTTTTACTAAAACTTCTCTAAAGGATGTTTTTAAGATTGTTTTACCAGGAATAATCTTAATTTTTAAAAAAGATTTTAAGATCAAATATTGAAATGAAAAGTCTTACATAATGTTTGATATATTGATGTGAGTTGGTTGCCAGTTGTTGTTTTTCATCACTTTTGTGTTACTACTGTTTGTTTAAAATACATTGATCTTAAAATAGCCCCAGATGATGGTATGGCCATAAAAATAAATAAATAAATAAAATTAATGTGTGATTGCATTCATGAAATTTGTGTGTTTTGTTCACAGGAGGGAAATAATAATCATAATCATCTATGTGCGTTTGGAACGACAGGAGCACGAGTGACCGAATATAAAGTGAGTAAATGCAGATTTGTGTAAGTGTGTGTGTGTGAGTATAAAATTGATTTTAAGATAAAAATTAGACGACAAAGAATTAACTTGACGGAGCTAAAACTCAAAACACACGGCAGCAACAAACATAAGTGACGCAATGCAGTTTGCTGCAGTTGTGTGTGTGTGCGTGAGTGAGTGAGTGAGTGTATGTGAGTGTGTGTGTGTGTGTGAGTGTTTGAGTGTGTGTGTGTGTGTGTGTCTGTGTGTGTGTGAGTGAGTGTAAGTTGTGGAACATGGAAAGGACTAGTTTGATGATTATTAATCCGTCATGTTTCATCCAGTTTTCTAATTTATTATTCTGCTCTGCATATTTTTTTTAAGATACCAGCCAGATTTAAGTCATTCAGGCAGTTTGTTATATTAACAGGTTTTGACCTTTAACCAGAAAGACTCTTTATATTCAGTAATCTCATTAATTTGATGGCACTGACTGTCGGATGGGAACAAAAATTGAATTGACTGGAGCTGAAGAACGACACCATTGTCTTCAGTAGAGCTGCTTATCGCTGAATTGAAATAGTTTCATAATTGATGAACTTTACTTATAACTGGAACTGAACAACGACACTGTTGTCTTGTTAACGCTGCTTTACAGCAGAACTTGGATTTGAAGTTTGCATCATTGATTCTGTGACTTTCCTTGACTTGACCGGTGAAATATTCAGTCAGGACGATCCAGACCTTTAACGTCTGAAACATTCTCAGTAACGGCTGCCAAATTGAGTTGAACTGAATGGAAAAGTTTTACATTTATAATCAAAAAAGTTGGCATTGAAACTTTCTGAAATGTCTCTGTGTGCCAGTAATGCTTGATTCCCGCGTGGCTCTGCCAGCCTGTGTGTGTTTGCCAAACCTGACCTGTGTGAGAGTGTGTGTAACTGAAGATAAAGTGTATGTGTGTATTAGTGTGAGTGTGTGTGTGTGTGTGGTGTGTGTATTAGTGTGTGTGTGAGTGTGTGTGTGTGTATTAGTGAGTGTGTGTGTGTGTGTGTGGTGTGTGTATTAGTGTGTGTGTGAGTGTGTGTGTGTGTATTAGTGAGTGTGTGTGTGTGTGTATTAGTGAGTGTGTGTGTGTGTGTGTGTGGTGTGTGTGTGTGTGTGCTGGAGTACCTCTGCTCAGGGACTCTGAATCTCTGCTGAAGGTGCTGGAGAGCAGGACTGTGGGAACGTGTTCAGCGTTCACATGAAGAAGTGCAGAAGAACTGTTTACTGCACGTTCCTTAAACCACACTTATTCCCACAGTGATGCTTTATTAGCGTCTGCCAGGCCTGTCATTTCCAGCAGTTTTTCTCTTCAGAACTAAAGGCAGAATAAGCTCCTCTCAGGTCTGACCCTAAACACCACCGCCGTTGTTTTTTCGTGAGAATGAATGGCTCAAGAGCCCGTCCGCACGCCGCACGGCTTTTCATTGCAGCCCGCCATAATGAATCTTTTGAGCGCAACGAGATTATGAATAACGAGTGCTTTGATTGTCCAGGTACTTCATGTCAGCGTAAACTCACATCCAATTACCACAGCCTGATAAAACGCTGCTTTCCTGCTAATCCTGTAATTATACATAAGCTTTGTTTTGCCTTTATTACCGCATACAGAAATCCCTAATAATAAACACGCTGTTTGATATTTTAATTGACTCGGCCTCGTGGGAGCAGCGGCACGCGTCAGGAACCGCTCGAGCTGCTTCTGCTTTCAGACTGATTTGATACGTCGATGTTCAGTGTGTTCCTCTGATTTACTGTAATATTATTGTTTAATGAAGGTCAGATTCATCCTCTGCACATCACCTCATGCATATCTACAGGATTTCACTGCATCACCTGATGACAGATCATATTTTACATTGACATTTATTATGGATCTTCAATCTGGATCTTCAGACTGATAAAGCTGACTGAGATACCATCAGCACCATGTTTCTATCAGAGGGTAATCATGAGAATCCACATGCATTTCCACAATCTGAAGCCTAAAAAGCTCTTAAATCAGAGCAGGAAGTCATAAGGTCGTGGCATTAAATGTTGCATGCACGGCAAAAAAAAAAAAAAAAGAATATCTTGTTCAGTGTTTTTGTTTGTTTTCCTTAAATCAAGAGACATTTACTGGAGGCGCAAAATGAAGATATGAAGTCTTGGTTTATGAGAAATTGATCAAAATGAAGTGAGTTTGTGCTTAAAACAAGAACAAATATCTGTCAGTGGGAATGAAAACTTGTTTTCCCTTTGAGTTAAGTTTTTCTGAGCCCACTGGCAGATATTTGATTTCATTGAGTTCCATTCAATTTATTCCTTAAGTTTTCTTTACTTGCTCTTAAAAAGTCTTACATTTTCCTTCATCAAACCTGCAGAGAGCCTGAAGGTGCACTTTTCTTCTAAAGTTTCAGATTCGGGTGTTTTGAGTTGAATCTCATTTGCAGTTTTCTTCGTCTTGTTTGTTTCCCGCAATCTTGTTTTCGTTTGTTGTTTCCACTGCTGCTCCTGTGACTTTCGTAGGGCTCTTTACCCGCATGTTCTGATGAACCTGAGAGCTTTGGTGACAGCTATACCCAATAATAAAATAATAACAGAAATAATTCAATGAATAAATAAATATTGGACTTCTGAAGTCATCGGTGTCGGTTTGGGGACAGCGCCACCAGGTGATCACCCAGTGAAGTGTTTTCAGGTCCTTGTTCTCCGTAGATTGGGCTGGTAGGATGCTCAGATGATTGACAGGTGTGTCTCCTTGGCAACGGGCGTGTGTGTTCAGCTCTCAGGTGATCTCAGAGTGTCTGTTCATTGTGATTTGCATATATGTTAATTTATTGCTCTTGCTGTTGTTCCGATGGTCAGTCTGTATGTTTTCATCAACAGTTCTGCTGTTATTCTCTGCTGATCTGAACTCATTCATTAATCATGAGTGTCACGGAGCCACATACAGGAAAACTCTTTGAAGATGCTTTCAAAGTCTTCCTTCACCTGCAAACTCACCCTGATGAAATATTCTGAAATCTGAGATTCCAAACATATGAATTCTGCAAATAGAGCACCTGAGGAAAATAAAAGTCGGGCGATCAAAGACGACGGTGATAAACACATTCAGATTCAAGAGTCTCGTGCCACAATGAAGTTTTCTTGAGTTTTATTTCTAGCAGTAATTCTAACAGCTCTTCACTCACGTGTTCTGGTTCCTAAATTCAAGGACAGAAATAACCGCTGACTCAGTGAAAGATCAACCCAGCGCTCTGATGGAGGTGTGTGTGTGTGCGTGTGTGTGTGTCACTCAAGGTCTTTTGTTCATTTGTTCTCTGAGCCATTTGTGGAAGTGCAGATTTGCAGTGAAATCTCAGTATGCAGAACACAGTCAGTGTGACGTTCATTACACACGCAGGGAGAGAGAAGCGCTGGAGCCGTGCCAGACAAGTGTGTGTGTGTGTGTGACTGATGGAGGTGTGTGTGTGTGCGTGTGTGTGTGTCACTCAAGGTCTTTTGTTCATTTGTTCTCTGAGCCATTTGTGGAAGTGCAGATTTGCAGTGAAATCTCAGTATGCAGAACACAGTCAGTGTGACGTTCATTACACACGCAGGGAGAGAGAAGCGCTGGAGCCGTGCCAGACAAGTGTGTGTGTGTGTGTGTGAGTGTGTGTGAGTGAGAGTGTGAGTGTGAGTGTGAGTGTGAGTGTGTGTGTGTGTGTGTGAGAGAGAGAGAGAGAGTGATTGTGTGTGTGTGTGTGTGTGTGTGTGTGAGAGAGAGAGAGAGAG
>NW_015506004.1:293607-298228 GCF_001515645.1 Sinocyclocheilus grahami
TGTGTGTGTGTGTGTGTGTGTGTGTGTGTGTGTGTGTGTGGCAGGTTGACAGTCTGTCTCGTAGACATTCAGTATTAGCATGTTTGACAGATGTTTGCTCCGCAGATGTTGTGTAGTGTTTGAGTTATGTGGAGCTTTGGATTTCATTTCATGTTATATGAAGACTTTTTTTCATCACAAAGTCTCTTCTGCTCAGCAAGGCTGCATTTATTTGATGAAAAATTCACTAAAAGCACTGAAATATTATTATGTATTTTTTATTTCAGTTTTAGTACTTTTAGTACTTCAGCTTAAACTTGTTTTAGTTCAGTTAGTTTCCAAGGAAACATTTCTAATTTTTAAGTTTAGATATTTGCTTGAATATTTCTATTTTATTTCAACCAACAGTTTTGTATGACAATAACAGTCTCGTTTGAAGTCCAATTAACATATTTAATGTCACTCTTTGACATTTTGCTTGTTAATGTGTCTGTGACTCTACAAAGCTCATGAATATTTAATGAGGCCGGTGCTGTTCAGTTTATTATTGGTTGTTTGTTTCTTCTCACACTTTAACGGTGCATTAATTAAACCCTGTCATGTGTGGTTAACTGGCTTACATAAGCTGGGGTTAAAAGCGCTCAGAACCTTGTTTGATAATTACACATTTCTGAAATTACAGTGTGAAACGCCGAGGTTAAAAGCAGGTGTTAAAAAGCTGATAACCGGGTTAAGTGCGATGTGGAAACCTCATGAAAGTGTTTTATGGGTTTGGTTAATGCTGAAGGGCTCTGATGATTATTACATCTTCTGTGCATCACAGGATCACACTAATGACAGTGAAGATCGTCTGTGATTCAGTTCAGCAGTGTTTACCATCACATGTCAGATTGGGATGGTTTTGGGTTCCTGACAGTCGGTCCCGCTGACTAATGCTCCATTACCACAGTAAGCTGTAAGAGGTTCTCCTCCTGATCAGCCCATCTGTGATCAAACCAGCATCTCTGATCAGATGTGTGTCTGTGTGCAGAAGCACAGAGGAGTGCGAGAGTTTGCCTTCAGACGCTTCCGTGTCCTTGAACGCTGCGATGAAACACATGGGTGTGTTTGTGAGAGTTTGTCGTCCTGTTGAATGCGAATCCCAAACACTCTGAGCTAATACGGCGTATAATGTGACACTAAATATGCAGATGAGTCCAGCTGAACAGATGATTTTATATATGCGTGTCATGATGCCATCTGTGAGGGTCAGATGATCCGAGACATGCCGAGTGTGTGTGTGTGTGTGTAGTTATAGTTATGGTTTTTTTATGGCTGTCAAGCGATAAACATTTGTAATCTAATACATTTCATGATATACTGATAAATTAATTACAAATTAATTGCACATCAATTTTCCTCAAAAGATCATTATTGGGTTAGATGAGAAACGATTGAATACACATTACAAAAATGCAGCTTTAGAAAGAAATATTTTGATTCAGTGTAGAATTTGCTTTTGTTTACTGCCAGTAGGTGGCGGCGAGTCGCTCGCTTAATGAGTGAGTCATTGAATCATTCACTCAACTGATTTGTTCAAATGGCTGATTCATTCAGACACAAAGCAAGTGACTCACTCGATTCGTTCAAAACTGTGGATTCATTCAGTTATGAATCACTGCTGTGTGTTGATCAGAGACGCTCAACAGTTCTGCTGAGACTTTGATTGGAACTGTTTTCATTTGTGAAATTGAGCTAAACAGACAATATTGTGCTAAACACAACATTGACTTTTTTTGTTTATTGAACTCTTGTATCACATTTGCAATGGTGCAGATATTGGGGAAAAGCAGCACTCATGCTGGTGTGATATTGCTAAACTGTATTATATGACATAAATATGAGGGTGATTTTTTACCCTCATATCTTGAATTTTAGGCTCATATCACTGCATTCACGCAGTAGGTCGTCCTGCATCATGTTCATCAGACACTGCATCAGTGTGAGATGGTGGACAGGTCTGGACGCAATACATGCGATAATCATAATTAAATGCATCAAATTAACATGTAAAATCAACAGCCCTAGGTTATAGTTATGGTTATGTTTGCAGCTGAATTTACTGAAGTGAGATGATGACTGTGATGATCAGATCTCGATGTTCAGTGTTCAGGCTGACGTTCAGCATGAAGGCAATTTATGGTTCTGCTAATTTTGTAATAGATTTGAAGAGAAAGAAAGAACATATTTGGAAAAAAGCGCCTCCAGTTATTATGTGTGAGGAAAACGAGGTCATGCATTGATTTCATCCACCCGTATGGAGAGAAACGCAGTGACACTCCTCAGACACGCAGTGATTGGAGTTCACAGACTCGTGTGATGCTGTTTGTAAATGAATGAATCGTGCCGTATGGCTGCTGTTTCTGTAGAATAGATGGTGTTAATATATACAGTTTAAACTCCACAGCTGCACAAATCAGGTCAATTTCCTCTGTTTGTCTCTCATTTATCTCTGCTGGCTGCGAGGGAGCTGCAGGAGGATTCTGTTTGGTCCCTGCAGGGCTTCGGGCTCTCTGATTGGCTGAACGGCTTCATTCATCATGTTCTGTAAGAAGAAGAGGATCCGTCATCGTAAGAACAGCAGGTTCTCCAGCGGCTCACAGTCTGTGATCTTCAACGCTCGGCTTTATTTCCACTCAAACAGCAGAAGTGCAGCACGTTCTCTTCATCAGATGAGTCGAAATCAACACGGGTTAACCATCACTCACCGGAGGAAATCATACCGATGTGTTACATGATCAGCGTGAAGCACCCATGGAATAATGATTCAGATGTATAGCTAACTAAAACCAAATCTAAAACAACATTACATATTTAAAATAAAATAAAATAAAATGTACAAAACTTATGCAATGCAACGTTTCTCATTTTAAAAAAAAATACAAACTATGTCGATATTTATAATAAAAACAAAAATAATATAAATGACAAAACACACTCCATTGTGGATACACTTTATTTCGACAGTCCACAGATTCTACTAACTGTAAGTAACTTTGCAACTATATGTCAACTAACTCTCAGCAGAGCATTTATAGACTGTTAGGTCAGGGTTAGTAGAATAAGTTGCCGTACTTGCAAAGTTACTTATAGTCAGTAGAACATCTGTTGAGCAACCATCAAAATAAAGTGTTAGCAGATATTAAGTCAAGTCAAGTCACCTTTATTTATAAAGCGCTTCTAACAATACAGATTGTGTCAAAGCAACTGTACAGCATTACATATAAAAATAGTGTGTCAATAATACAAAGTGACAATAGTAAACACTAATTTTTCAGTTAAAGACAGTTCATCATTGAATTTAGTTATGTCATCATCCAGCTCAGTTCAGTTTAAATAGTCTCTGTGCAATCAAGTCCACGATATCACTGGAAATGAAGTGTCCCCAACTAAGCACACCACTGTTTTTTCACAATTTAGCAGTAAGAAATTACTCGTCATCCAGTTTTTTATATCGACTATGCATTCCATTATTTTTTCAAATTGGTATGTTTCGCCGGGCCGCGAAGAAATATAGAGCTGAGTATCATCAGCATAACAGTGAAAGCTAATACCGTGTTTCCTGATGATATCTCCCAGGGATACTGTTAAGCAGACAGCCACTAATACTCTAACGACTGCTAGTTGACATGCAGTTGCAAAGTTGTTTATAGGTAATTCAATGTCTAAAGTGGACTATCAGAGTCTCAGATTGACAGAGTCTATAAAACAGAGTCTCTAAAGTGTTACCTAAATTACTAAAACTTTAAAATTAACATGAAAGTAGAAAATATCAAAAATAAAATCTAAATATTAGCAAAAACTATGTTAGCATCTCTGTGGTTAGTTAGTATCTTGGCTCTTCATCGTCTTGCTCGCGTGCTGAACTCGTCCCTCTTGTTGACGCTGCTGGGAAGTCTCATCTTAAATTTATGCAACGGCAAGAAATTATTCATATTTAAGTAAAGTACAGGGAGTGAAGTGTCTCGGTACGTTTAGCATCAGGTTGCTCTGACATGTGAAGAGTTCGCTGGGTTAAAGCCGGTCAAACGAGTTCAGAGCGTGAGTTTGATTAGTTTCACAGCTCGTTAATGGCTGACGGTTAAACTCTCATTACTGTGACGTCACGTGACACACGACAAACTCAACATACAGCGTCATGTACTGATCCACTCGTGCTCATACTGTATGTTCTGAAAGTCATGTTTGTTTTGTTTGCTTATTTATTTATAAGGAAAATATGCATTAATTAACATATTTGAAAGTTTATTAGACAGCTGGCTAATTTCCAACTGTAGTCCTTTGGGCAGATGATAAAAGAAAAAGATAAAAGTTCATTCAAATGAACAAACATTAGAACAAGATGAACAGAGAAAGAAAAAAAAGAAGGAAAGAGGAAAAACAAACAAACATGCAACATAGAGTTATAAAGTTGTGAGATGAGTGTGTGTGTGTGTGTGTGTGTGCGTGAGTGAGTGAGTGAGTGTGTGTGTGTGCGTGAGTGAGTGAGTGAGTGTGTGTGAGTGTGTGTGTGTGTGTGTGTGTGTGTGTGTGTCAGATCTGCTTGTGTTTCCTGCTGATACACTGAACTGTAGCAGATAAACTCTTGTAGTGTGCATCGGTA
>NW_015506004.1:301233-303670 GCF_001515645.1 Sinocyclocheilus grahami
GTGTGTGTGTGTGTGTGTGTGTGTGTGTGTGTGTGTGCGTGCATGTGTGTGTGTGAGTGTCTGTGTGTGTGTGTGTGTGAGTGTGTGTGTCAGATCTGCTTGTTTTTCCTGCTGATACACTGAACTGTAGCAGATAAACTCTTGTAGTGTGTATCAGCATCAGATGAGTGTGTGTGTGTGAGTGTGTGTGTGTGTGTGTGTGTGTGTGGGGAGTTTAGAGGGTGTCTTTATCTCCTCCATCACTCGTGTACTTTTATATGGGCTTCCTGTAATCTGAGCAGAATCTTGGCCAGACGGATCTGTTATCGGCTTCAGTGGCCCAGTTTCTTCAAAGATGAGCTGCAGCTCTTTTTTTTTGGATGCTGTACCGCGGTACTTTTCCAGTACAGTGAAAGTTAAACATGTAAACTGATTTGTTAAATTGATTCTTCAACCATTATGTTCCATATATGAGTCCCTTGATCCATGTGGATGTAAAACAGAGAAATTTTATCAGACATATTGGGCTGAAAATGCAGAGAGTGTGTTTTTCTCTCTGTTGCCCATGAGGATCTACTGTATGTTTGCGTGCGTGCGTGTCTTTTATCTTGTGCTAATGAAGTAGATTGATCTTCTGCAGCCTTGAAACATCTGATCTTCAGAAAGCGCAGCGGACACTTCAGTCTGTGAGTATCTGTAGATGTTCATCGCTCAGCGCTGATGTTTTCTTCCATATTCCAAGATGGTTTTAATGCTTCTCTTCATATTACGTTTGCACTTTATTTTATTTATGCAGCTATTTCATGTCATTCAAAAGCAAATATTTGATCTCATCTTTTGAGCATAAAATCTGCATCATGCTTTAGAAAAGAGACGCTTTTCTGAGTGAATGTGATGAAGAAACTCAACAGCTTTGATCATTATAAAAATCAAACTGCATAATGGAAGTTGAAAGAGACATCATTATTTCACAATGAATTGCTGAAACCGTGCTTCAATTATTATTGCAATTTAAATTACATTTTTGCCTATTTATTACACCACTTCTGTGCATGGCATGGAACTCCATTTAGGCTGCAAATTAATCCAATTTCGCAAGAGTGATAAAAACCTGAAGTTTAACTATGACTTTTAAAAGAGAGCAAATTTGGAGTTAAACTTCATGAAATGACTGAAGATGAGGTGATTTTTAATAGCTGTCATGCAAACGGCTGATGATGAGAAACTTTGAGTTCTTCTGCATGCTCAGGGCTTGTGCATTTCTCTTTTGTATTTTTTATTCATTTATTTATTTAAAAAATGCGAGAAAGCACATTGAACTGTTGAGTTGCAGCCATTATGGTTGTTTCTGTTTTACACAACAGTCATGAAGTTCAGAATGCATTCAGGAGCTCAACTAAACTAGTTGGTAACTGCATTAAAACCCCGGTCTCCGACTGAAACGTATGAATCCAAATCAGGGCTGAAGAATCAGTTTAATGGTGTGTTTTGTGATCGTCTCCTCCATCTCTCGGTCTCTTTCAGTCATTATAAGCGGCTGAACCCGAGGCACCTGTCAGGCGTCGTGTTCGCACCGAGACCCTCAGGTGTTTGAGTTTCACACGTCTTCAGATTGTGTGACCCGACCGCCTTTAACTCTCCTGTTTGACAAATGATCCGGCTCGCGTCTGACAGAGACTGAAGCACATTCATTCAGAGCCACATAAAGCCTGACTAATATTCTATATTAAAATCTATGTGAAACTTACGAAAAACTGAAATATAAATGTATACTTAAATAAAACATTACTATTGTGGGAAGATGGAAGAAGCAGGGATCGGTAACCCTTCATTCTGATCCTCCCCAACACTTATTCTACTGACTGAACACACTGCGTTCACAGTTAGGGTCAGTGAGATGTTTCATGTGTTTTAAAGAAGTCTCTTCTGCTCATCAAGGCTGACTTTATTTGATCAGAAATACAGAAAAAACTGTAATATTGTGAAATATTATTATGATGTAAAACAGCTGTTCTCTATGTGAATCTCTGTTAAACTGTAATGTATTTCTGTGATGCGCAGCTGTATTTTCAGCATCATTCCTCCAGTCTTCAGTATCACATGATCTTCAGAAATCAGTATAATATGCTGCTTTATTATCAATATTGCTGCTTAGTATTTTTTTTGGAACCTGTGATCCTTTTTTTCAGGAAAAGATCAAAAGAACAGCATTTATTCAAAATATAAATCTTTTTTAATAATATACACAACTGTTTTTTTTTTTTAAAGAAATTAATGCTTTTATTCAGCAAGGATGTGTTAAATTGAATAAATGCTGTTCTTTTTAACTTTATTCAAAGAATCCTGAAAAAGTATCACAGGTTCCAAAAAATATCAAGACATAAAAAATGTCCAGCACTGATAATAAAGCAGCATATTATACTGATTTCTGAAGATCATGTGACACTGAAGACTGGAG
>NW_015506004.1:303832-311954 GCF_001515645.1 Sinocyclocheilus grahami
TCACATGATCTTCAGAAATCAGTATAATATGCTGCTTTATTATCAATATTGCTGCTTAGTATTTTTTTTGGAACCTGTGATCCTTTTTTTCAGGAAAAGATAAAAAGAACAGCATTTATTCAAAATATAAATCTTTTTTAACAATATACACAACTGTTTTTTTTTTTAAAGAAATGAATGCTTTTATTCAGCAAGGATGTGTTAAATTGAATAAATGCTGTTCTTTTTAACTTTATTCAAAGAATCCTGAAAAAGTATCACAGGTTCCAAAAAATATCAAGACATAAAAAATGTCCAGCACTGATAATAAAGCAGCATATTATACTGATTTCTGAAGATCATGTGACACTGAAGACTGGAGGAATGATTGGAGTATGGAGTAAGAAAACCATTATTTTAAATGGTAATAATATTTCACAATATTACAGTTTTTTCTGTATTTTTGGTCAAATAAAGTCAGCCTTGATGAGCAGAAGAGACTTCTTTAAAACACATTAAACATCTCACTGATCCCAGACTTTTGAACAGAAGTATACGTGTCAAATAATATCTACTAACCCAAACCTAACAGTCTACTAATACTCTAGTGAGAAGTTGCTTATCGACTATCTAAAGGGCACCAAACACAGTGTAACCGCACCCAAACATGTTGAACAGATTAATTTATTATAATTCTTTGATAATATAAACTATTTTTTGTTTCATTTTATCCTCTTGTCTTGTTTGTTCCTGTACAAATCTGTGATATTTGCCTCTAAATGTCTTTGTATCGTATACAGTGACAAAAAAGCATGTCTTTTTTAACTAAATTAAAACTACCAAATTTTGCTACAAGTTTGATTGCAACATATAATAATTGCTGTTAGTGTTCAACATCTGTTTGATTACGTCATTACCTGAATTTTCCCGTACATTTCTGCCATATGAACATCAGTTTGACCACTACAACTAAATATATTGTAGAACCTTAATTTTCTGTAAAGCTGCTTTGCAACGAGTTGTATCGTGAAAAGCTCTGTACAAATAAACTTGAATTGAAAAAACTTGAATTGAATTAAATACATTTAAATAATCAGATAATATCCTTTTTAAAGTATTTTTTTCTGAGTAAATTGGTGAAGTATCTTATGTTTTATTTAAGACATTTAAAGGAGCAATTTTTAAAGTGACTAAATTAATTTTAATAATCGGATGACATTATCATTTTAAAAGTGTTTTTTCTCATTAAATGTTACATTGGCAACTTTAATGCTGTGATTCAGTTAATATTCTAAAACAGATGACATCTATGTTTAGTCAAAATTCAGACTAATGAAGGCAAACCGTTTTGAACAGGTTGAGACTCCAGAACTCATTCAGAGTGATGAACAGGCTAACTAACCGGCTCACACTGACCTCAGTCCTCTCTCTCTCTGTTTCTCTCCTCAGATCTCGGCTGTGGGTCTGCGTGAGGAATCGGATGGGGTTTGAGTCCCGCCACGGGGCAGAAACACACTTCCACACAGAGCTTGGCATAGAAACGCTGCATGTGTGTGTGTTGTGTGTGTGTTTGAGTGACTGTGTGTGTGTGTGTGTGTGTGTGTGAGTGTGTGTGTTGTGTGTGTGAGTGTGTGAGTGAGTGAGTGTGTGTGTGTGTGAGTGTGTGAGTGAGTGAGTGTGTGTGTGTGTGAGTGTGTGAGTGAGTGAGTGTGTGTGTGTGTGAGTGTGTGAGTGAGTGAGTGTGTGTGTGTGTGAGTGTGTGAGTGAGTGTTTGAGTGAGTGTGTGTGTGTGTGAGTGTGTGAGTGTTTGTGTGAGTGTGTGTGAGAGTGTGTGTGTTGTGTGTGTGAGTGTGTGAGTGAGTGAGTGTGTGTGTTGTGTGTGTGAGTGTGTGAGTGAGTTTTTGAGTGAGTGTGTGTGTGTGTGTGTGTGTGTGTGAGTGTGTGAGTGTGTGAGTGTGTGAGTGTTTGTGTGAGTGTGTGAGCAAGGGAAGGAGATAGAAGAAGAATCGTTTGGGGCAGAAAAAGCTCCTCCGCTTTGCCAAATGTTCCCGGGACAGACTGACACACTTTAGAACGATGCACAGTGGAAATGGGACGGTCTGGAGACGACGGCGAATCTAGGCCACTGCCAATCAAGCATCACTAAACGAACTTCAGATAAACCTGGCCTCTCTCTCTCTCGTCTTCCTCCACCTGCGGTTACATATTTATGTGTTTTATTAGATTCTCATCTGATGATTATTCATTTGAACACCAGATGCCCAAACACGACTCTGAGAGAGGAACTTTATGATGCCGTATGAAAGCGACTCGCAGCTGCAGCGATTAAACGTCCACAAGGTCATCAGAACCTTCTAGAGTTGGAGCGTTTTATGTATGCAATCAAAATGATATAAAACCGTAACGGCGCTGTACGGCGTCCAATCAGATCGTCATCAGAACGTTATGAAAGTCAACAAACAGCTTTCCTCAGTGTAAAGCAGAGATCTTTTTCTGCCGTAACACGAGCGTGCTGCGGCTAGATAATGAGGGAACGCGGTTGAGAGACCCGACAGACGTGCTGATTCTGCTGTTGAACTTTTGCTTCAGTGCAGAACAGTGAGTTTCTGCTGGCGCTCTGCTAAATGACGGCTGACGCCATTAACCCGTCCTCTCCGAGCGTTCGATGACAATATGAGGAGCTGAGTCTGCGTTCGGTGGAGGACAGGCTGACAGAAGAGAGAGGATCGGAGCTGGAGCGTGTCAGGATGAGCGCGTGATGTTCCCGTCAGGCGTCTCTGAGATCTTCATCATTATCCTCCACCAGAGGATCTAGAGAGAGCTCATGGTTTGTCTGCTGCACCTTTATGGGGGAGAAGAGCTCCTTCGTTCAGGGTTATTGCAGTAATAGTGCAGATATCTCTGTTTTCTCAGCGTCTGATTGTTGTTTAAAGTGTCTCGTGCTCTTATATTTGTCCCGTCTGCAGTCACCAGTGAAGCTTTCACACCGTTTCTGTCTTTCATTTCCAACGATGGTCACATTTGTCGGCTGCGTACATCATTGAGGCTGCATACGTTTGACAAAAGTCACCATTTCATTCCAAAGTGAGAAAGAAATGACAGTAATTTCCACCTCACAAGCAATAACGGTCAGTTTTGTAATGTTACTTTTCTGAATTGTGAGCGATTTACTGCATCCCAATTAGTCTGTTTAAACTATGCCTTAAAATTAGGTACTCTTTTTGTGAAGAAAATAACTTTTGAGTGTGTAGCAGAATAGTAGGCAAGCTTTGGGACATACTGCTTCATCATAACAAGCCATCACGGATGGCTCTCACTCATTTAATAGTGACGACACGAAGCTGCATTTGTCGGCTGCGTACATCATTGAGGCTGCATACGTTTGACAAAAGTAACCATTTCATTCCAAAGTGAGAAAGAAATGACAGTAATTTCCACCTCACAAGCAATAACGGTCAGTTTTGTAATGTTACTTTTCTGAATTGTGAGCGATTTACTGCATCCCAATTAGTCTGTTTAAACTATGCCTTAAAATTAGGTACTCTTTTTGTGAAGAAAATAACTTTTGAGTGTGTAGCAGAATAGTAGGCAAGCTTTGGGACATACTGCTTCATCATAACAAGCCATCACGGATGGCTCTCACTCATTTAATAGTGACGACACGAAGCTGTTCTGTTAAAGTCTTCTTCTCTCTTCTCATCATATTCCAAATCCAAGCCTCATCTTCACGCTGCAGTCCCAGAGGACTGAGGAACGCCGGGCCATCTGCATTAATTATACGTGAGCGCTTGATATCTCTCATGGGACTCGCCATCATCCCGTGACATCGCAACAATGCTTTGATTGGCTAACTGGAAGTTTAATTCACATTTGATATGCAGGACAGCAGTAACCTGCTAATGATGTTGACAGCAGCTTCAAACTCTCTCGTCTGCTGGATGAGCGTCGTGGGATTTACGGCCTTGTCCTGCGTGTTTGTCAGTAATGCTTTCCGAAGCCGAGAGCTCATCTCTTTATTCTCGCGCTGAGGCTTCATGTGTTTGAGTATCTTTTGTGGTTTTTACCAACGATCTCCCAGTTGGCTTCATTTAGATGAGTTTTTGCGATCAATTAAAGTGAATGTAAAGCTTGGCTCGCATCCCCAATGAAAACCTCAGCACAACTCAAGTTCAATATTGAGTCTCAGACACCGAGCAAAAGTGTCAATGGCCAATAATGAGCAGAGAGAGAGACGTGTGCAAACATACGCCCGCTTGATCAAACAAGGAATTAAACCAATAATAATACAATTAATATTAATACTGGATTTAGATTGGTCCGAGTTGAAGTCTGACTTGTGCCGGGTCTCTATAAACTCTGAGATTAGAGATATCGCCTTTGTAATTTTTAATGAAGTGTTCAAAAGGGTGGATGGTGTTTACATGGTTTATAGTTCGGGTAAAATGCACCAAGTAAAAAAACAACAGATAGCATTGTTTCTGCTAAGTGCAAACAGTAATAGATGCTGTTCACACTGACTGTAAATAGAAGTGATGCACTATTTCAGAAAAACAGCATTTGCCATACAGGTTGGCTGTGTAAACAGGCACTGGCTTCTTGTAAACCCTTACAAAACCACACATTTGAGTGACTGCATGCTGTTAGACAGTGAAAGAGCTTTTGTTCAGTCAGAGTGGACAGAAATAATGCTGTCCTCCAAACTGCTAGCACTCACAGTGTGTGCTTCTCAACAAAAGAATCAAGATTCACCACACCATTCGCCAGATTTACCAAAGAAAGGCAGCACATTGTTACATTATGCACCAATATTTTGATGCAGTACTGAATGCAGAGCACACGCGAGCTGATGCACGAGAAGCTTTCCTGATGGTGCTTGTCGCTCCAGGCTCGTGAGATCGAGGCCTCAGGCTTTCTACTGAGAACTCTATAACTGGACTGAAATGATTTCTACTGGCCTGGATCCACAGTAAATTAATCTACGTCCACACTGCTGCTCTTTCAGTGTTCAGTCATACACTCCAAAGCCTGGTGAACCGAACATACAGTAGTGATGTAATGGGAAATAACCCGTTAGTCTCAATGGTATGATTGCTCTCTGTAGATCCGAGAAGAATCTGATGACAGATGTTCCCACAGGAATCCAGTGAGGTATTCATTTTGAAAACCCACTGCTGAGATTCATTTTCTGTGCGCGTTTGTTTGTTTTCTCGTCTCTCCTGCAGGGGAAGCTGAAAACATCTGGTTCTGCCTATCAAGCCCATCTTGAAAGTCAAGCAAAGCTTCACCTGAGAAAGCAGCACTCGTCCTCGAGCTCTCTGACTGCACTCTTGGCTTCGTTGTTGAAGATGATGATATAGTGATGACACAGGCTATTTTGATGATCATTGACTGTTTGTGCTCACGACAGGCCTTTCAGCCTCGATAGAGACGGTGTTACAGCGATTACTCTGCTGCTCTCGTCCAGTCCCCGCTGACGCTGATCAGGGTTGAAATGGGTTGAGTTAGTGGTTGGATGGTTGAGCTTCTCAGGAAAACTGCAGCATGGATCTGCTGGAGGAGTAGGTTTGAGTGGAAAAATCCCAAACCCGGCGGCCTGACCAAACTTACTTATCAGCCTCCATCAGTCACAGCCTCCTAATCAACCTCTAAACTGAGTGTTTACTATTGTCCTTTTACACCGACACACTATTTTCCTGTTTTGATACTGTAAAGCTACTTTGACACAATCTGTATTGTTAAAAGCGCTATATAAATAAAGGTGACTTGACTTGACATGACTCTATACACAGATGTCTCGGTCTCCTCTTCACCAGATGCTGTGTGGTGGCTATACTGGAGCTCTTGATTGGTTGAAATATTGCCAGTAATTATAGTGAAACTAATAGATTTGAATAGAACACTCTCTAATACTGCGGTACTGTGGCAGTGGGGTGTAGCTGGAGTGCTCATTACTGATGCACGAGCCCCAGTGAAATGACCGATAAATCCTCTATAGCCCACAGACCCCAGAATCAGTTTCTCTGACTATATTTCTGCAGTTAAGTGGTGTGCTAACTAACCATTAGTACCAAGCAAATCTTGCAAATCTTCGATTGTCGAGACGAATCAGCTCTTTATTGCGCGTGCGGCTTGTGAATAGTGAATACGTTTTTAAATGAATAACATCGGGACGCTTTTGCCGTTCACCTCTATTTATAAAAAAGTCTCCCAATTCACTTGTGTTCACTCTCTTTTTTCGTGTTTAGTATGCAAATTAGAGTGCATCTTTTATGATACATTAGTAAAGTTGTTCCGGTTTAACTTTGCTCAAATTAAAACCAAAGCAAATTCAGCTCGAGCGCGTCTGGCTGATGTTTACGGTACTAACCGATTAATTTCCCCGCCATCAAAGCCGCGTTTGTCTGTCTTTCCATTTATTAGGGAGTCAGGTTTGTCCCGCGGCTCTGACACGGAGAGGACAGAGGGGCCACTCAGGCTCTGAGGGCTCTTTTCTTCGGTGTCGAAGCCCTTCATCAGAATTCCTCTCACAGAAGGGGCCTCAGAGGCCAGCGGCGTCCGAGGAATCTAACAAGAGCCATTCATGAGCCTCACGTTCCACACACACCAGGAACATCCCAGTCCAGCCACAAAACGACCATTCACCAGCAGCAGCAGCAGACTCGCTGCAAAGTCCCTGGAAACTGAATGTCAGCACGAGTTTGTCAGTGTCGGGTTAAAATATTATGGTAAAATCACTCACAGGCTGTCGCTCAGAATCCAGGATCATTTTAAACAAGAACTTTCAATATCATCTTGATGCAAAGTGGCCTACACTGTGTGTGTGTGTGTGTGTGTGTGTGTGTGTCTCACCTGCATTATGGCTGCTGGAATCAGAAGATCTTCTCCATTGGGCGGCAGTGCGCGTCTGCGCGTCTCTCTCTCTCTCTCTCTCTCTCTCTCTCTCTCACACACACACACACACACACACACACACACACTGCTGTAGCGGAGGATGGACGTCTGTCATCAGCTGAATTCGGCTGTGCTGCTGTGTGTTTGAGGCGGTGTGGATGACGCGCACTGCGGGCTGAAGCTGCGGGAGATGTTCGGTTCCCAGCAGCGCGATGATGGACACACTGGACCTGCTCCAGAACACACGTGTGCGCTGAAGAAGATGACGAGAAAACACACGTTTAACTGATGCTTCATCTTCGATTTCTCCTCCTCTTCATCATCATCATTTGATCTCACTTTCAGTCACCTGCGCGCCACGAAGAGGATTTATCTCATGACAAATGCAGCTGCTGTGGATTTTTCCTCCTGATTTCCTCAGAATTCCTTCATCTGTTACTGGTTTGGCTGCTTCCTCAGATCCGATGGTTTCAGTCCGTCTTTGCTGATATCTGGATCCATCACTTTGGGTGAGACGACTCTAAATTTGGCACATTTATTCTCGCTCGTTAGCTATTAAAGTTTGATGCCGAAATTATTTTAAAGAAGCATTTGAAATGTTTTCTTGTGCAGTCACTTCGGTGAATGGAATCAAACGAATCTTCTTCAACGAAAATTAGATGAATAAACTTAAAAATATATATCTCATAAAACCAAATTGATTATTACGATACGTTTTACAAACCGCTGCTTTGACCGAACGAAAGAGGAACATTTAAACACGATCGAGTTTGTTTGACTCTGCTGTGAAAAATATGAAGGATTAGTGTCTCCGTCAATGCGCTTTACACTGCAGCGATTCCTACAGTTCGTGTAGAATTTAAAATGAGTATTAGCCACACACACACACACACACACACACACTCACTCACTAATGCGTTTAAATGAGTATTTCTGCTCGAACTGTGTGTGTGTGTGAGAGAGAGGCCACAGTTGGACTGAATCTTCGGTATTTATTAGTGAGCTTCGTTTTCATCCTTACAGACGCGTTTGCAGTATCTCAGAAATGACGCGTCTCTGTGTGTGTGTGTGTGTGTGTGTGTGTGTGAGAGTGTGTGTGTGTGTGTGTGTGTGCGTGTGTGTGTGTGTGTGTGTGTGTGTGTGAGCGTCTGTGTGTCTGTGCGCGTGTGTGTGTGTGCGTGTGCGTGTGCGTGTGTGTGTGTGTGTGTGTGTGTGTGTGAGTGCGAGTGCGCGCGGTGGTGTGTGTGTGTGT
>NW_015506004.1:312751-331971 GCF_001515645.1 Sinocyclocheilus grahami
AGAGAGAGAGAGACAGAGAGAGAGAGAGAGAGAGACAGAGAGAGAGAGAGAGAGAGACAGAGAGAGAGAGAGAGAGAGACAGAGAGAGAGAGAGAGAGAGACAGAGAGAGAGACAGAGAGAGACAGAGAGAGAGAGAGAGAGAGACAGAGAGAGAAGAGAAAACGACTCCAGTAAATGTAAAAAACGAGTGAAATAAGGTTAATGAGAGAGTGCTGCATGTCTCTCCATCAGGCCTGCGCTTGAATATTCAGCCTGATAATTCATGTTTAGGTTGTATAATATATATTCAGGCTGGTTTTTGTGGATGCTTCATTGGTTTGTGCAGCTGAAGTTGTCTGTGGTTTGAACGCAGTGGCTCTCGCTTCACAAAACTACATTTCCACCATCATTTCAAAGCTTTTCTTGTGTCATTTGGCCTCATTATAACCATCTGTTTGCTGAGAAACTGTTGCAAGATCTCAGATGGATCAGATTATTTAAACATGATGGGCACGAAGAAAATATGCTTCATAGGAGCACAGAAAGCACATTCAGTCATCAAACTGTTTTGTTCATAATAATGATGCATCAAATTCTGGGGAAAAAAAAACACATTTTATATACATGTATTTGATTTCCCCCCCATTCAAACTCAGCTGTAAGCTTCTTGAGAGAATCCTTTCTGTGGCTCTTTCAGGTTTGAGGTTTAATTTTCAGCTGGTTTTATCTGCCGTGAGGCCTGAAAACTGATCGGAGGTCTGGTGGAACTTGTTTCTCAGATCTTAAATAGATGCCAAATACATGGTTTCCTGCGATCACGAGACTCGTCAGCCTCGGGCATGAACACTCGCTCCAGCGCAGCTCATTACTCTCACATTGATATCAAAATATGAACGCTGTAAAGATCTCATCTTGTCAGATATGTAGCTTTTGGAAAGTTGAATGCAAACTGCATTTCAGTGAATTAATGAAGTTGAACATTTATATTTTGATTGTTGATGCCTAACGACCAAAATATGTAACATAACACAAAATGTAACTGTCATGAAGGCTTAGGTTCTATTCACCATTTCTTTCTAGTTTTAATAATCGTTTTGCCTTCACTGGTTCATTTTACATGGTCCTGCAGTGTGACAAATGAAGTATTTTCCATTTTAATTTCATCTCTTAATTACTATGAGCTCATAAAAGCAGCATGTATAATAATTATAGAAGAATTAGAGAAGTGCTGTTTTCAAACACACCGCAGGATAACGTCTATAAAACACGTCAGCGTTCAGCGTGAGGATTTATTTCAGGTGCTGAGGGCAGAGAGATGTTGCTGCGCTCCTGAGGGATGATATTAACACTGCTGGACTTCATGGATGTCGAGAGTGTTCTGTGTGTGTGCATGTTCGAGGTGGGCAGCTTACATCACAAGATGAGTAATTTCAGTAGAACCCTACAGTATATACTGCCAGTTTGAGTTATATAATCAATAACTTAAGCATGCACTTACATCTATTATTGGATAATCTAGTGAATTGAGCTTCATCAACAGTTTTCTGCTAAACCGTGCTTCTCAGATAACGGCGAACGTAACAGTTATTTAAATGTTAGGACAGAATGTTCTGAAAGTTATGTTTATGGGACTTTCTTAATATTTGATGAACATTTTCACAATGTTGAGAGAAAAAGTACTTCTCGGAAAGTATTATGATGTTTGTCCTTGAACATTCTAAGAACGTTTTTTTGTGTAACATTTAAGTAAAGTTATAATCATTCAAGTTTGTGGAATATTAAAAACAGACATTAGAATAATGTTATATTTTGGGTAAAAATAAATGGAATGTGGCAAGAAGCGTTTTTGTAACTTTTTAAATAACATGCTAGTCACGACATGAAAACTGGGCATTTAAAAAATATGCTCAATTAACATATTTTGGGTAAAAAAAACATATGGAATGTTCTAAGTAATGTTTTTGTAACCTTTAAATAATGTGACAATATATATTTTATAATCAAATATATTATTTATAATCTTGGAATATTAAAAATAAACGTTCAAATATCATTATATTTTGGGTGAAAATTTTGTAGAACATTGTCGGAAAAGTTTTTGTAACCTTAAAATAATGTTATAATTCTAACACGAAAACTGGACATTTCAGCGTTTTAGAGACATTTTAAAAGAATTGTCCCCATGCACAATGTTTTTATAACCTAAATGTGTTACCTGCTCTGTATTTCTCAGTCATGGCTCTTCATCACGAGTAACTACTATAAAGCAGTCCTCTGATTGCTCTGGATCTGTGAATGTGATTCTAGCGTTCCTCTGTTTCTGAGGCTTGTGAGCGGCGCTGACGTCTCTGTGAGCTTCAGGGAATAGAAGCTCTTCGTGCTGATGAAGGGATGAAATTTACTCTGGAGAAAAGCAAAGCAAAGCCCGACTCTGATTTGACAATCATCTGGAAGGAAGGTGGCAGTAATCTCTCTGAGGCGGCGTGCCTGTGTGTGTTTTATGACGGTTATCTGTTATTTTTAGACTTTGTGCTCATGTTCAGGTACTAACAGTAAATGTGGGCTTTCTGAAGTTCCATGTAATGGAGACCAGAATGTTGTGTACAGACATTCCTGCGTTTGATCTAATGTGTGTACGTGTGATTCATAGAAATAAACGTACGAACAAAAAGCATGCATGCGGCTCTCTTCCAGATGTGAAATCTATAAATCATAAATGACCATGAAATTGTGCACAGCTGAATGGTTTCAGATCTCCACCTTGTATACGCCCCTTAATTAATGTCATTAGCATATAAAAGAGCACCAGTCAGTGTCCAAATCCTTTACTTGAGAATGGTGAGATTTCCAAATATCTGCAATACTGCAACACTAAAAATGTTAAAAATAATGCATTACAATATAGCATCACTCCATTAATAGCATTACGTAGTTACATTTTATTTATTATTATTTTTGCATTACGTTTTGTCACCTGGGCTGGGCTTGCTTAATTGCTTTTTTAATAACAAAAATTAATGGAAATTAGAAATATTAGAAATTAATAGAAATGAATAAGCCTCAGACTGAAGGAAGAGCCTCTGCACTCACTCCTAATTTTTCTCAACATGTGGACAGGAGAGCTGTCAGTGAATAAATGTGAATAAATACATAGTTGTATAAATTACAAATTAACTTGCATTGCTTTCTCAGATATTGTCTTGTAGATTAAAAAGTAATGCGTTAATTGAAAAAGTAATCTGATTACTCACGTTACTTGTAATGCATCACACCCAACACTGTTTATAAGTATGTTGGTGTGGCTTTTAATGTACAAGAGGGACACAATGACTCAAATATGAGTTATAAATATTTTATTTATTTATTGAAACTGCCCTCAGAAGCTGGATGTGTGGATATCTCAGAGAAACCTATTTATGTCTCTGTCTTTGTTCTATTGTCTAAAGTGAGTTTGGCTGTGATCCGTCGGCCAGCGGAGCCCACTGGAATCAGCCCACTATCATCCCTCTGATAGAGACCCGAAGCGTCTCTGCTGGCACAGATCAACGACTCCGCTGCTGAGTCACGGATGAGCTGGTGTTGGTAACCACGCATGACTGGACTCTTGCTTCCCATCACCACTTTGGGAAAGTGAATCATCACAAGGACTATTCTGCATGTTTCTGCATGTGTGGGGTTCTTGAGGCAGTCAGGCCTGGTTTCTCTCATTGATCGTGGGAGATGTTCTGCTGGGTCTTCAGCTCAACATCACTGGACCTTCAGTCGTGTCTCAGGTCCATTTCTCATCCCACATGTAGTTCTACCCACCAGGTTATTTTCACTGCCTTATCAAGTTATTTGGTTCGGGGTATGATGAACACCTACCCGGATTTTCATGTATAATGTAGCCTTAAATATTCAGTGATGTATTCAATATATATTTCAAGAGCCTTAAAATCTTTTCTGTACTGATGGGTGATACTGTTGTGGCTCAGACAGTAGATCATGGCGCTAGCAACGCCAAGGTCATGGGTTTGATTCCCATAGAAAGCAAGAGCTGATCAAATGTAAATGTGTACATGGAATGCAGCGGAAGTCACATTGGATAAAAGCGTCTACCAAATGCATGAATGTAAATGATCCTTTGTAAGTTCCTCACTGAATTGTCGTTTTGTCTGGAGGTTCTCCAAGGGGTTCTGCTGCTTTTACAGTGATTATACACTGTGCAAAATATGCAAAAAAAATTCTTTAGGGGTACAACAGCACCTGGGTATAGCAGTACTTTAAGGTTATATATTACTACTCTAATGCAGTCATATACACCTTTTAGGAGTAGATAAGGTATAAAATTAGTTTCTTTAAGGGCACTGCTCCAGTGATGAGCTGTTGTATTACCAAAAGGGACACTTTTTGCCATTTGTTTTGTGATGGTGTAACGGCACAGCAGTGAAGGTGTGTGTTGGGTTAGTACTGGGTTAGTGGTCTGATCTTCTGCTGTGTAAGTCTATGGAAAACCACAAAACCGCAGTGTTTAGAATGTTACGTGTTTAATTTCAACATTCAACATTTCAAACATGTTTTGATCAAACACATCCGATTCAGGTCATCAGAGACTCCAGGAGCTCAAATGAGTGTTTCAGATAAAGATGTGCAGTGTTGGGGCAGGGTGGAGAACACTGCTCTAGATTACTGAAAAGAGTTTATTTGTTTCAGCAAATGTAATCATCTTCAATTTCAGCGGCAGAAGTGTGAGCTGATTGAGATGTGTTTTGATTTTTGCAGTGATCTTGTCACTGATGGATGCGGTTGGTTTGAGCTGCAGCGCAGCAGAATGATCATTTCCATCCTTTCCTCCTTCAGCCCTTTTCTGTTTGTAGGTTGTCATCTGAGTGAGAAGATGAAGGTGATGTGGTCCAGAGCGTTTCACATATATGAAGGAAACCGTAGAGGCTTGGAGAAATCTGTGCAGGATTCAGCATGGCCTTAGATTTCTTTCCTGTCATTTTGGTTACTCATTCATGAAGGTTTTTCATGAGAGATAGCATCTACATTACCTGAGATAAACCTCTACTGTGCAATCCAGCAGTGTTTGGAAAGAGACCCTGGATTTATGATAGAATCAGCTGCAGAGATCAGACTGAACCACAAACAGAGAGAGAGAGAGAGAGAGAGAGACAGAGGACATCTTCTGATTCTCAGGGTAAACCACAGTGATGTTCACCACTCTCTCATCCCTGGAGTCTGTCTGATGTATGTAAACACTTGTAAACCCCATTAGAGAGAGCTGGAGAGCTAACTAACCAATGTTGGGGGTAACGAATGACAAGTAATGAGAGTTACGGAATCAGATTACTTTTTTCAAGTAACTGGTAAAGCATTATTTTTAAATTGACAAAGAAATATTACTTAAATAATTAATAGCTACTTTTTCTAATAAGTAACGCATACTACTTTGTTGTCCCATTTATTCACTGATATATCTCTAGTCATGTGTAATGAGAAATCGGGAGTAAATGCTGAGGCAGAGGCATTTTCTTTTTTGTTATGAAAAAACAAATAAGCAAGCCCAGCCCCGGTGACAAAACGTAACGCAAAAATAATGTGTAATGCATTACTTTCAATAATAAGGTAACTAAGTAACGCAATTAGTTACTTTTTTATGGAGTAATGCATTACTTTTAAAAGTAACTTTCCCCAACACTGGTTGTCGTTAAGTTACTTCTTAGAGGCACATTTGTTTGTTTTAAGGCAGAGTTTATAAGGTTTGGGTCTCGTTTATACCTGCTTTTGGCTTGTTTACCCTCAACAAAATTGTAGTATGTGTGACGTTTATGTAGTTAAAATGTATTTGTTTTAAACACAGTATTGAATGCTATCTGTGTTTGCTTTATAAACACTCTTAAAACAGCAAGTGCAGCATGTTGTTCAGATTACTTTTTTCAAGTAACTGGTAAAGCATTATTTTTAAATTGACAAAGAAATATTACTTAAATAATTAATAGCTACTTTTTCTAATAAGTAACGCATACTACTTTGTTGTCCCATTTATTCACTGATATATCTCTAGTCATGTGTAATGAGAAATCGGGAGTAAATGCTGAGGCAGAGGCATTTTCTTTTTTGTTATGAAAAAACAAATAAGCAAGCCCAGCCCCGGTGACAAAACGTAACGCAAAAATAATGTGTAATGCATTACTTTCAATAATAAGGTAACTAAGTAACGCAATTAGTTACTTTTTTATGGAGTAATGCATTACTTTTAAAAGTAACTTTCCCCAACACGGTATCTAACCCTAACCTAACCTAGCACATGCTCTGTTATAGCTGGAGTGCAGAAATGTCCAGGATTGATTTTGAGGAACTGGAATCCCAGCATGGCAGCAATTCACAGAGAGATATCCAGAAGAGAGCGTGTGTGTTTATGTGCGTGTTCGCTGCAGCAGCTCGATTTTCTCATTTAATAATGGATCTGAAGGAGTGGCTGTCCATCATCTCTCATGCTCACAGATGAGGAATATATGGAGACCTTCAGTGATCTAATGGAAGCTTCTTTAATTTCTTCTCTGTGATTTGGTGGCCGTTTTCATTTCTCGCTCAATTCTCTTTGAGGTGATTCGCTGCATGTGGCTGGAATCTCGGTGGCAAACATTACTCTGTAAAAACAGTGACGTGAAGTCAGTTTCACAGCCGCTTGACTGATGCGCTTCCTCTCACGGCGATTTCACCTCTACGTGATGGATGCAGGAATAACGTAGCGGTGCAGAGAGAGCTGGCATTATAAATCATACAGTTCTGTCTCCCACTCATGTCAAGCTTATACGGACGCGCGTTGGGCCTGCGCAGCTCACTAATGAGTCAGCGCTCGGCTGAGCGGAAGGGTTCGCTGTAATGAAGTGGCTTCCTTCAGCAGGACGAGTGGTTCGCAAGGTGATTCAGAGGTGAAGGAGATAAAACTGCTGGAGTCATTCCTCTCAAACACTCACATTATAGCTTCTTCAGCCACGGGATGTTTAGCAATCGTGTTTCAGTCAGTCATCGCTAGTAGTGCCAGTGCTCGTAGTGATCTGATCAAACCTGATTCTAGTATTAAACTCATTCTGTTCTCTGTTCAAAAGAGCGATATTACATAATATCTGTGTGTTTTATAGTATTATAGTACTGAGACTGCTCTCATCAGTTACAAATGACCTGCTCTTGTCATCCGATTGTGCTTGTATCTCTCTATTAGAGCTACTGGACAACATTCTTTTGAATAGACTAGAAAATTATGTTGGAATTGCATTGTCATGGTTCAAATAATTCTTATCTGACCGCCATCGATTCGTAAATGAAGAAATATCATATTGTTCACAAGTACAGTATGGAGTGCCACAAGGCTCAGTACTAGGACTGTTGCTTTTCACACTTTACATGTTACCCTTGGGAGATATCATCAGGAAACATGGTGTTAGCTTTCACTGTTATGCTGATGATACTCAGCTCTATATTTCTTCGCGGCCCTATGAAACTTACAAATTCGCAAAACTAACGCAATGCATAGTTGATATAAAAAACTGGATGACTAGTAATTTCCTACTGCTAAATTCTGAAAATTATTAACTGTTAATTATCGGACCAAAAACTTCTGCATGTAATAACCTAAAACACTGTCTAGCACTTGATGGCTGCTATGTTAATTCCTCGTCATCAGTTAGGAACCTAGGAGTGCTATTCAGGCAATATTGTTGACTTGATTGCACAGACACTATTGGAAGAGAGCTGAACTGAGCTGGACGATGATATCGCTGAATCAACAATGAACTGACATTAACTGAATAATTGAGTGTTTACTATTGTCCTCTTGCATTATCGACACTATTTTCCTGTTTAATACTGTAAAGCTGCTTTTACACAATCTGTATTGTATAAAGCACTATAGAAATAAAGGTGACTTGACTTGTTTGTCTTGTGTGCTAAAATGTAGGGCTGTCAAGCAATTAAAATTTTCAATCTCATTAATTACATGATGCGCCGGTTAATTAATCGCAAATGAATCACTCATCAGTTTTGGCTGGGAAATTACCCCCCAAAAGATTCTTTAAAGTCATTATTATGTTAGATAAGAAAAACATTGAATTAACATGATAAAAAATAGCTTTATAAAGAAATATTTTTGTATTTTTAATATTTAAATATTTTTAACGTTGCATAAACAATAATAATAAATGGCCATTAATGTTTATATTTAAAAAATACATATTAAAATATGAGATGATTTTAAAAATTTTAAATTATACTCTTAATATAAACTAAAGAGCCACTTGGTGATTCGCTCAAGCAGCTGATTCATTCAGAAACAAATAAAAGTGATTTTTTGAATGGCTCACTGAATCACTGATTCACTTAATTTGTTCAAAACGGCAGATTTGTTCAGCAATGAATCACTGCTGTGTGTTTATCAGAGATGCACAACAATTCTGCTGTGGATTTGATTGGAACGATTTTCATTTGCGAAATTGAACAAAACATACAATATTCACAATACTGTGTCTAAAAAATTGAACTATTGTGCTGTTGTTAATTTTAGGCTCATAACTACAGGTGCAGGTCTAGACGGGGAAGGCTGCATTACATGCCTTAATCATTTTAAAACATGTTTTCCGTAATTAATCGCACAAAATTTACACGTTAAATTGACAGCCCTATTTTATTGATGAGGTATTAAGCTCTATCATGTAGATTTATCTAGTGTTCCTGCTCACATGCATCACATCAGTCGAGCTCCAGTGGGTTCATCCTGAGCAACACCTTCAGGTTCTTCACTCAATGCTTAAACATTTATTCTGTGAAGACCAGGAAAGTTTTACCTCGCAGAGTCTAAACAAGACATAATGTGTTTGGTTTCCTTTGGAAACGCTCTGTAATTTCCATACTCGCACAGAAAGAAGACGTGTTCTCAGCATCACAGATAAGGAGCGGAAGTGAAACAAGGGTCGGACGCTTCTGTCCCGCTGCTGTAGGACACAAACACAGAGCGTAATGGGCCGTAAAGCAGCACGAAGACTGAATTATTCAGGTGCTGAATTTCAATAGTGCTGTGTGTTTGGAAAGATTTGGGTTGGATTCTCTTATGTTTTATTGAACACACGCCGGGCGTCCTGACAGTAAAGAAGTGCCTCTCTCTGCAGCTCTTCGGCATGCGCTGCGCGTCACGAGCCGCTGTTAGGGCACGAGCACGTTCTCTGCCTCCAGAGTCTGACGCACAAATGCAGAATTAGGGATCTTCATTATCATCTGCCTGTCTCTGCTTCTTTCCAGACCACTGAGGAGCTGTCCGAAGTGTGTGTTAAATGTTTGAAGGAGACTCGTCAGAATCACAGCATCTGTACTGAACCATCGTGGTGATGTTTGTCTTCAAGACAGAATATCAGATGCAGGAGACTCTGGTTCACTCACTGATTTGACTTGTATTTGATCTGTGTGAGTCCTGCAGAACCAGCGGCCAATGAAGGCATTAGATCACAAATTATCAAGTGTCATTGATTGTAAAGAAAGAAACACAAACAAACACACTTTGTACAGATTTAAATGTTAAACCAACTGATCTAGTGTTGAACATGAAGACAAAAGTAACTTTTGGACGGAGAACTTTTGTTCTCGCCTCCCTACTTCATTCTTTGACATTCGTTCTTCATTTTCAGCACTATATATTTAATCGCTTAAAAATGAACAGACTTTTTGCTGTGATCTAATTTAGTGAAATTCAGACATTTTAAATGAACGAACATAGATGGATGTATACATATATAGATGGATGGATGTTTATATATATTCAATTCAAATATATTCATATTCAATATACAGTATATGTTAGTTTGGTTTGTTTTACAGGCTTTATCCGTATCATACAGATATCATTTGGAAGGATTAGTAATACACAAGTCCTTTATGTTTGTGGAGATTAATGCTTCAGTCCAGATTATTTTTCCATAAAGCCACAACATACATGCTAGAGAGACGACGTCAGATAATGAGACGATCACACAGAACATAATAGCACAGTAACGCACAAATTCATAAAATTAACAAACACGATTGCATTATATGATGTGATGCAGGCCATTAGCTGAAGTACATTTCTATAGAAATGACACTGTGGTTCGGTGGTGATTGATTGCTGCGAGCTCCGGGCTGTAGTATGAAGTGTCCGTGTTCTCCAGCGATGTTTCCTGCTGTCCGCTGAGAGCCGCTCTTTGCTCCCTCCTCTATAAATGTGTTTCTCTGTTTGATTCTCAGGAGGGTGAGACCCGTCTAACCGGATGGTATTGGGTGGGTCAGTCCATGGGTCGCGTATCAGAATGAAGTGAGCGTCAAAGGCGTAGCTCATTAGCGCTGGTCACCGGCTCCGAGCGCAGCAGGAGAACGAACACAAGTCCAGCGGCACGCATCACTCAAACTCAATAAACCCAAAGTTTCCCTCTGAGCTCTTACTGACACAGACAGACAGCACTGTGTTTGAGCTCTCCCTGCCACTGTTTGGCTGATTTAATGATGCATGTGGGTTTTGTTCAGAGGCAGTGATGTGAAATGAGCTTCGGCCGCTATAAAGTGCAGCAAGCAGTGGAGTTTCCCAGCGTTTTCTGGGAGAAACATCTACAGAGTGCGACGTGCGGGAGACGCTTCAGGGAGGGAGTTTATCGGCCGCGTGTTATTCGATGATTGTGCGTGAGGTAAGTCACGTGACTGCTGTGTTTTCTGGAAAGCACTGGTGGTTTGTGGGGGTTTATGATGATTCACACGCTCAATCACGATTCACAAATCTCTTTCTGCCACTCTTTCTTTTTGTCTCTGAGAGATGACAGTGATTTATTATTGTGTGAAACATCAGATTTATTTACTGTTTGTATTTAAAATAGAAATGAATTTGAATGATGCACACTGCAAAGCAAAAGATTCAGTGTTTGAAAAGTTGAGTATTGATCAGTCTCTTCTAACCGCACTGCAAACAGTCAAGTCATCTTTATTTCTACAACGCTTTATTCAATACAGATTGTGTCGAAGCAGCTTCAGTGATAAACAGGAAAATGTATTACAGATTATGCTGTAAAAGACAGAAGTGTCATTATTCAGATGAATTCATTTCAGGGTTGGTTCAGTTCAGATAGAGCTGCACAAAGAATCGTGTTTTAAGCGTGATCACGATTTCTGCTTCTCTCGATTTATTCAGCATAACTGCTGGTCTGATCCTAACCTTTGCTGGTTACTTATCCTGAAACAAGGTTTTCTCTTAAATCGATCCATTTTCTGCCCAGTGGTTTACTTAACCTTCCCAACCTGGGAGTTTAGTGAGCTCTATTGAGATATTCTGAAAAAAGTGAGAAAAGTGTAATCCAGCCAGTCTGTTTTCTTTCATGCGGTCGTTTATGCCGTTTGCTGCGACGAAATCTGCGAGCAGACCATGAGAGTTGACAGTCAATTATTGCAATTATTCTGATGAAATTAATTTTTAAAATGCCAATATTCGCGATTACGAATTGTGCTTTTAAGCAAAAAAGCTTCCTCAGTATCTTTGTCTTGTTACCTAGTCAAAATATCTAAACATTATTAAATCAAGATACTGAAGAGGCAAAATCTTTTTTTTCTGAGAAATGTTTTGAAATAAATAACCAATATCTGCCAGTGGGGTCCAAAAAAAAAAATAAATCTAATTTTCCAGCGATTCTCAAACGATTAGTTCGAAGCAGTTCTGAGATTGAGTCGCTCTAAACCCCTCCTCTCCGTGAGCCTGCTCTGCTCTGATTGGTCAGATGGGACAGTCTGTTGTGATTGGTCTACCAAGTGCACTGCATGTCGGAAACGATATGGCCATTGCCATAGTTACGTATTTTGAACGATCGATAGAAAATATAACCCATTATTTATCAAACTTACAGGTGGTGATTCAGTGGAGCCAGCAGGTCCAAATAAACTTGGTACTGATTCATCTTTCAAGAGCAAGTGCTTGTGAATCCCGTGTTGAACTCCTTGAGATTAGAGAAGCGGTTGTCAGTAAAATGACGGGAACACAAAAAGATTGCTGTGAATTTAAACACTGATTCTTTGCAGCCTCGTCTTTTGGCCAACCTGGGAGTTTAGTGAGCTCTATTGAGATATTCTGAAAAAAGTGAGAAAAGTGTAATCCAGCCAGTCTGTTTTCTTTCATGCGGTCGTTTATGCCGTTTGCTGCGACGAAATCTGCGAGCAGACCATGAGAGTTGACAGTCAATTATTGCAATTATTCTGATGAAATTAATTTTTAAAATGACAATATTCGCGATTACGAATTGTGCTTTTAAGCAAAAAAGCTTCCTCAGTATCTTTGTCTTGTTACCTAGTCAAAATATCTAAACATTATTAAATCAAGATACTGAAGAGGCAAAATCTTTTTTTTCTGAGAAATGTTTTGAAATAAATAACCAATATCTGCCAGTGGGGTCCAAAAAAAAAAAAAAATCAAATTTTCCAGCGATTCTCAAACGATTAGTTCGAAGCAGTTCTGAGATTGAGTCGCTCTAAACCCCTCCTCTCCGTGAGCCTGCTCTGCTCTGATTGGTCAGATGGGCCAGTCTGTTGTGATTGGTCTACCAAGTGCACTGCATGTCGGAAACGATATGGCCATTGCCATAGTTACGTATTTTGAACGATCGATAGAAAATATAACCCATTATTTATCAAACTTACAGGTGGTGATTCAGTGGAGCCAGCAGGTCCAAATAAACTTGGTACTGATTCATCTTTCAAGAGCAAGTGCTTGTGAATCCCGTGTTGAACTCCTTGAGATTAGAGAAGCGGTTGTCAGTAAAATGACGGGAACACAAAAAGATTGCTGTGAATTTAAACACTGATTCTTTGCAGCCTCGTCTTTTGGAAGTGAAAACACACAGCGTCTCTCGACATGATGTGAACCACACGAACAAGGGCGGGTCGAGGTGTTCGTAGAACATCATTATGCAGATGTGTTAGCAGTGACCTGTAGCCGTCACAGAAGTGGGATACGAATTACTGACGACTCGTTTAGGCTGTTCAGAGTTGATTCTTTCTATGTGCTTTCGACTTTATGATCGTTTACATGCACATACAGCTACATTACACACTGAACGAAAGGCAATATTCAAAGTGGTATAAAAGCGGCACTTTAAAAGGGAAAACAGGTTTGTTTTTTTTACTTCTTATGTCATTAAGTGTTCAGATATTTGTACTGGAAATCAATACAGAAATAGTGAGTGAGAACAGCTTTTGCAGTGCATTGTATGTATAATTCATATTACACAGCGTCTCTCGACATGATGTGAACCACACGAACAAGGGCGGGTCGAGGTGTTCGTAGAACATCATTATGCAGATGTGTTAGCAGTGACCTGTAGCTGTCACAGAAGTGGGATACGAATTACTGACGACTCGTTTAGGCTGTTCAGAGTTGATTCTTTCTATGTGCTTTCGACTTTATGATCGTTTACATGCACATACAGCTACATTACACACTGAACGAAAGGCAATATTCAAAGTGGTATAAAAGCGGCACTTTAAAAGGGAAAACAGGTTTGTTTTTTTTACTTCTTATGTCATTAAGTGTTCAGATATTTGTACTGGAAATCAATACAGAAATAGTGAGTGAGAACAGCTTTTGCAGTGCATTGTATGTATAATTCATATTTATTGTAAGGTCTGTGTGTGTGTTATGGGCTCTGCTGACCTTCAGTCAAACGCTCATCTGCTGGCGTGACTCTAACGCTCCTCATCTGAATAGAAAGAGAGAATCAGCATCTGCAGAGCAAACGCTCACGGGTCTCTCTCTCTCTCTCTGTTTCCGTCTGTCTCTCTCTCTCCGTCTCACCTCTGAGATGCGCTAGTGGATAATGCGAAACAGAATAATTCAGGGCGCAGCAGCTGAGGTTTTGCGTGGGTGAGCTGAAGGTAGAGAAGGAGGCTCTTGCTACAGTTTCTCTCAAATAGAAATGTTAATGACTGGCAAAGGCAGCTGGCACATCAATTTTTCACCCAGTTCCACAAAAAGGAGAGAGAGACTGGAACGGTGGAACTTCTAGACTCTCTCTCTCTTCTGTTTGGCTCTGTGTCCAACTGCACAACAGAATTTGGCTGAATATAATAGGAGCTAAAAGAAGCGGAGACAAGGTAAAGAGGGTGAGAAACGATCTGATGTTCTCCTCTCTTTCCTTTGCTGAGTCAGAGAGACAGACAGAAAGCTAGACGGTGGCCGTTATGGGCTCTGCTGACCTTCAGTCAAACGCTCATCTGCTGGCGTGACTCTAACGCTCCTCATCTGAATAGAAAGAGAGAATCAGCATCTGCAGAGCAAACGCTCACGGGTCTCTCTCTCTCTCCCTGTTTCCGTCTGTCTCTCTCTCTCCGTCTCACCTCTGAGATGCGCTAGTGGATAATGCGAAACAGAATAATTCAGGGCGCAGCAGCTGAGGTTTTGCGTGGGTGAGCTGAAGGTAGAGAAGGAGGCTCTTGCTACAGTTTCTCTCAAATAGAAATGTTAATGACTGGCAAAGGCAGCTGGCACATCAATTTTTCACCCAGTTCCACAAAAAGGAGAGAGAGACTGGAACGGTGGAACTTCTAGACTCTCTCTCTCTTCTGTTTGGCTCTGTGTCCAACTGCACAACAGAATTTGGCTGAATATAATAGGAGCTAAAAGAAGCGGAGACAAGGTAAAGAGGGTGAGAAACGATCTGATGTTCTCCTCTCTTTCCTTTGCTGAGTCAGAGAGACAGACAGAAAGCTAGACGGTGGCCTGTCTGTCTGGAGATCTGCTCAGTGTTTCAGGATGTGTCTTTGGTTAGAAAGCAGAATGGTGAAGTGCACGAGGGCCGTGTGCAGGTGAGAGCGGCCGCGCACTAACGCATCAATCTGAGCCCCGTCGCAACAATTACAACACGAGCGTTTCCCTCGAAACAACAGCAGGATGCTGTGCATATTCAGATGCTGCATGTGCTGGGCGCTCAGAATGTCATATTGTTAATGGTGAATTCTGTGGAATCTCTAAAGCCTTTAATCCGTGTTAATGTGCTGCGCGTCTCTGATGCATTAGATGCAATCCTCAGATCAGCTGGGGCCGCACACGCCGGAACCATGGGATGTTACAAACGGCTAGAGTATGTTTGGCTAGCAGAGCACACACTTTTTACTTTGACTTTTTTGCAATAAAGAGACCAGATGAAGAACACAGAGATGTTCAGTCAAAAGCGCAGGGACTTCATACTTGCAGGATGAACCCAAACCAATGCGAAGCGGCCTGTAGCGAGTGTGAAGGGTTTCTGTCAGAACTAGATTCACATTGCCACTGTTTCCTGAAGGTTCTTCTGTACCGAGGGGTTTGATTGAGTTCTGATGATTGACATTTAGTCTAGGGATGTCAATCGATTAAAACGTTTAATCTAATTAATTACATGATGTAGTGATTAATTAATCTAATTAATTTCATGTTAATTACACATCAAATTTGTTAGAGGAATTACCCACAAAAGATAATTTAACACTATCGTGTTACTTGAGAAAACCATGAAATATATATTACAAAAACGTAGCTTTAAAATAAAAATGTCATTTTTTTTACATTTTTTTAAGGGGTGAACTATCCTTTTAAGTAACAAGTAACTAAGTTAATGTTTTAATGAATAATTCATTCATTTATTCATTCGATTCGTTCTAACGGTTGATTCATTCAGGAATGAAGTAAATGGCTCTCTTTATGAATGGCCCATTGAATCATTGATTCAGCCGATTCGTTCAAACAATTCGTGACAATACTGTGTCTAAAATATAACACAATATTAAGTTCTTATTTACTGAACCGTTGTATAAAATCAATATTACATTTGCTATTTGGGACAAAAACAGCACTCGTGTGATACTGCACTCATTGCTCGTGTGATATTGCTTAACTATATGAGACAAAAACTCATACAGGGGCAATTCTCTTGAATGTTAGGGGCATATAACCAAAGCCACTAGAAGGCAAGCCTGCAACCTTTAGCCAAAAATGCATAACGGCTAATGCTAACACGTCCGGTTTGCCAGTGCGTGGGAAAGGAGACCAGAGGCGTTTTTTTGAATGGATGTCAAAGGAGGAGAGGCTTCACTACGCTGAATAAACAGCTTTTTAGAGGAAACCGCTTATAATTTAATGAATCGACAGCCTATCAGCTAATCTCCAACATGTTTTACACTAAGCAATACTTTTGGATTGAACTATTTTTAGAGTTTACACCGAAAACAAATACCGTTTTATAAGAGAAGTCACTGACTTTTTGCGACAGGTAGGATACAGCTTACGGCACTCCTCCTTCATTCCTATGGGATCCGTAAACAGCGATCGAGTGTCGCACAACTCTGACTGAAATTCAGTGACGTCAAGGCTGTAATGTGATTGGTTATTAAGGCACACGTGATCCAAGCTAACCGTTACGCTTGCTCCAATAGTACAGACCCTCTCATCTCCCCATAGTAAGACAATCTCTGATATAACTCATGCAGTGAGTTGTCCTGCTGCATGTTCATCACCAGTCAGCTGTACAGGTGTGATCGATGACATCAAAGTATCGCGAGAGCTCTAGAGACAGCAGACGCTCTGCGTGCCTTCGTCTCGCGGTACTTTGATGTGTAGAAGAATTTTAACGGGTCATTTTTTTCCGTAACTAATTAATTAGATTAATGCGTTAAACCAACAGCCCCCATTTTGTCATTTAGCTGATGATTAAAATGACAGAAAATAACATAGAACATTTGATCAATTGAGTTATATATGAGTTAAATATAGAAGGGGGAAAATTACATTAAAAAAATACATAAATTATGTGTGTGTATATATATATATATATAAACTTCTTCACAGGTGCGTATGTATATATACAGTATATGAGAGATATGAGTGTGTCCGTATATACATATAAATAAATAAATGTTTATTTAAAATATAAAAGTGAGTGTGTGTGTGTGTGTGTGCTGGAGATTGAAGACCCTGGCTGTGTACAGAGAGATAAACGCATGTATTTTCTTTGAGCAGTGCCCTCTACTGTACAGACGTGAATGTACATTTCCTTCAGCCTGACGATTATTCATTTCACTTTTGGTGTGAAAGGGCTTTTACATTTGCCAAAAATCTAATTTTTTATATTTAAAACAAACAAGCAAGCCCAGCCCAGATACGAAAAAGTAACAAATTCCCATAAAAAGTAACACAATTAGTTACTTTTTTAGGGAGTAACGCGATATTGTAATGCATCACTTTTAAAAGTAAACACTGGTGACAGCATCGTCTATGTGATGTTCTGTGTTTGTGATACAGTGGACGGCGCTGACATCAGAGCGATCCATCATCGGATCTGCAGTCATTAGTCTGCTCATCTTCATCAGTATGATGTTCAGTAGACTGAGCTGATATTCACACGCCTCTCATAATGATCATCTATCAGCCGCGACCCGCTTCATTGATGATTGAAGCAAATACTTGAACAAGACTGAGTGCTTCTGATTTCTCTTTGACCTAGAAAGCCACAGGGAGACCGCACTATATTCACCGCTAACACTCATTTGTGTGACATAATATTGTAGTGTATTCTGATATTCATGAATGTGTAATATTGATCATCTAGCAGCTGTTTTCTCAGTGTCTCATGAGAAAAGCATGTGATGCTCTTATATTTGTCGCTCTGCGGTCTGTGACGTCACTAGTGATTGTGTTGCATGACATCATCAGAGTCATTAGTCACATGACAGGCTCCGCTGATTGGCTTAGAAAATGTGTATTAGTTTTATCACAGTCTCGTTCTCCTGTCCTGGAGTGGCTGAAGTAAAAGCATCTCGTCTCTGATGGATTGAGATGCTCCAGGAATGGTTAGGATATACTTCAACGTAAGACTGTGGTAAACGGTGTCAGGATCAATGTATCAGTTTCCGTTCAGGTCAGGAGTCTGTTCTGCTCACACAAACACACACATACTAATGAACAAAGAGCCGCTAATTAGATAAGACAGGGATTGTTTCAAACAAGGCACATCAGCACGGCACAGATTCGTCACCTTATAATTGATATTAAAGGCTGTTAAATACGGTGACGGGCGGACGTGATCTGTCACCAGAACAAAGAAGCACGATGAAGAGAGAAACGTGTCAAACTCTCAGTGACGTTTTGTTATAGATGTCGAATTCGCTTGTTAATTAAAGCGATGAGACGTTCAGATGCTTTGGTCCCATTCCAGTTTCAGCAAGAGCATCTCTGGGAAGATATAAACCCGTCTGTCGGTAGGAGACCACGGGAGATACGAGCATATGGTGACACAATTGGAACAAATAAAATTTGTGAGCGCAGGTTTTCAAAGCTGGAATCTATTCTGCAAATTAATTTATAATTAGATTTTCCTCTCCGGTCAATTCCTTCAATTCCCCACCAGTCGCTTTATTGATTTCTGTTCATGGGACACACAACCATCCCACAGCGCCAATACACACACACACACACACACACACACACAGACACACACACATTTATCACAGTCTCGTTCTCCTGTCCTGGAGTGGCTGAAGTAAAAGCATCTCGTCTCTGATGGATTGAGATGCTCCAGGAATGGTTAGGATATACTTCAACGTAAGACTGTGGTAAACGGTGTCAGGATCAATGTATCAGTTTCCGTTCAGGTCAGGAGTCTGTTCTGCTCACACAAACACACACATACTAATGAACAAAGAGCCGCTAATTAGATAAGACAGGGATTGTTTCAAACAAGGCACATCAGCACGGCACAGATTCGTCACCTTATAATTGATATTAAAGGCTGTTAAATACGGTGACGGGCGGACGTGATCTGTCACCAGAACAAAGAAGCACGATGAAGAGAGAAACGTGTCAAACTCTCAGTGACGTTTTGTAATAGATGTCGAATTCGCTTGTTAATTAAAGCGATGAGACGTTCAGATGCTTTGGTCCCATTCCAGTTTTCAGCAAGAGCATCTCTGGGAAGATATAAACCCGTCTGTCGGTAGGAGACCACGGGAGATACGAGCATATGGTGACACAATTGGAACAAATAAAATTTGTGAGCGCAGGTTTTCAAAGCTGGAATCTATTCTGCAAATTAATTTATAATTAGATTTTCCTCTCCGGTCAATTCCTTCAATTCCCCACCAGTCGCTTTATTGATTTCTGTTCATGGGACACACAACCATCCCACAGCGCCAATACACACACACACACACACACACACACACAGACACACACACA
>NW_015506004.1:332048-353942 GCF_001515645.1 Sinocyclocheilus grahami
CACACACACACACACACACACACACACACACACACAAACTGTCGCACACACACACACACACTCAAATAAATGGAAATATAATGGTTGTGTTTTATAGAGGCAGTGGTTGATGTGTGTGGTGGTTTATGGTCTTGTGGGTCGGTTAGTCTGGTCAGTATAACAGCTTGTTAGTATAAAACTGATTGCTGTGCCACTCTTCATCACTCGAGAAAGTGACACATTTCTCTTCAGAAAATAGATCTGGTTTCTAAATCATCATGATTTGATGCATATGAAACTCCAGCGGCGTCACGTTCAGCAAGAGCAGCAACATTAAACATCCATAATGCATCATTCCAGCACAATTTCGTGTGAATCCGGCCCTAATGACTGAAAATAGACACAAAATTTTGTTTATTTTGTGGGTGTCAGAAAGGCTGTGTACGCAAAGAAACCGCTGAAGACAGAATCCTGGAAGTTTCTGGCTTTTCTTCCACTGAATACACTGATAAATTGCTTTCTTCTTTCTGGAGGCTTTGACAGGAAATCACGGCTCGCATTGCTTAGCAGAGATGATTTGACAATTTGGTGAGACAGGCGGCGAGAGCTGGACGCGGCTGAGATTTTGTGGTTGGAAAAGCACGTCTGATGATCGGTACAGAAATGTGTCTTCAGCGTGGGAGAGAAACACACGAGTGTCTGCTCGCTGCTGTCATAAATGTTTTGATGCGTCAGATGCTGAGCTGCTCTGCACCGACCACACGTGGGTTACAGTCGGAGTATTTATTCATTCATTATGCACAGCCGTTTCTGTTTCCTCAAAACGATCTGTCATTGGTCAGGCAGGCTGATAGTCCCGCCCCAAACTCATGTCATTGGCTGAGTCAGAAGCTGACATTTCACTCAAACAGACAGATCAATCTTGTGAAAGTGTTTGCTCTCTACCAATGATTGAACATGAAACTGACACACAACTGTGTGTGTGTGTGTTTGAGTGTGTGTGACTGTGTGTGTGTTAGTGTGTGTGTGAGAGTGTGTGAGTGAGTGAGTGAGCGTGTGTGTGAGTGAGTGAGTGAGCGTGAGAGTGTGTGAGTGAGTGAGTGAGTGAGCGTGTAAGTGTGTCTGTGTGTGTGTGTGTGTGTGAGAGAGTGTGTGAGTGAGTGAGTGAGCGTGTAAGTGTGTGAGTGAGCATGTAAGTGTGTCTGTGTGTGTGTGTGTGTGTGTGAGAGAGTGTGTGAGTGAGTGAGTGAGCGTGTGAGTGTGAGTGTGTCTGTGTTTGATTCCCTCTTCATTTGTGGACGTTTGTTGTGTTCTTGTTGATGTTTCACGATCAGCAGCTGAAGGTAATTAATCTCTCTTCATATTTCATGTGACAGTTTCATTTCTGCAGCGTAATGATCTTTAATCATGCATGATCATCTAACACATCATGTCTCGTCTGTGGCCTTTAGTAGTGTCAGACGTGTGAGTCGGTCCTTCAGGCCTTTAGGGAATATAACTGTGATGTTGTTAATTCTGTTTGTCCATTATTGGCTAATGGGCTCTTCAACACACGTGTTTGATGATGAGAAAGTCATTGAGTGTCTGGTGATCGTCTGCTCTCGTGTGCCGTTACGTATGAGCGGATTATTACAGCTACACGCATTGATCTGTGTTCAATTTGACTGAGCTGCTCGACAAACAAGAGCCTGACGCGCTCCTGATCCGTCGCTGGAGTCCGCGTGCTTGTTTTCCTTCAGACGGCAGAAGAGCGAATCATTCTGAAACAGATAAACGCTCCTGAATGCGTGTGAATGTGTTCGGAGAGACAGACTCGTATTTGTGGCCAATTCTGCAGATTAAATGTGCTGTTGCTAATGAGCTTTAGGCAGTGAAGGATTCAGATATTGAGGAGCCATTACTGCTTCTCTACAGACGTAATTGTAGAAAATCCACAACAGCTTTCACCGGCGCAAGCTTTCAGTGATTTTACTCGCTCCAAACGCTTGACTTCAGCAATGGACGATGAGAACGGTCAGAACCGGGGTTTTGTTTTCCTCAGAGAGAGGATTTCCTTCACAAACATACACGAGACACACAGAGTATCAGGATTCTTTCAAACCATTACCTTAATATTTAATCAAAACCATAACATTTTAATATACATTTTTAACAAAAATAACACCTTTTAATCATCGCAACTAGTGGCAGTCAAATTAATTCATAAATCTCTTCACAAATCTATCTTATAGATCTTAAGATGTAATCAAATGAAAATATAACAGTATGTAAAATTTGTGTTTCTTTTCAAATAAAGTTCTTCACAACAGAGTTTTACTGCTAAAACAAGTTAATATTTTATAATTATAATTTGAATATTTGTACAATATATTAATTCAACAGTTGCCAAAATGTTACATTATACATGAAAGCAAAAACATTGTTTTGTTTTTTTCATGCATTGAGATGTTGGGCTTTTTGGCTTTTCATAATGTGAGTAGTGGGAAGAAAACATTAAAAATACACATTTAAGTATTTATTTTTTGCACTTTATCTGTTTTCCTCTGTAGATTTCAATCCATATCTTTAAAGAGTTTTTTTTTCTCTTACATACAGCAAACTTTACAGTTTTATTCCTATATTCATATCTATATTCTGAATTCATTCCTATCTATATTCTGAAGGCTTTCACTGAGGGGTTTGTTTAGATATCATTTACACTAATCTATATGACATTTTATTCCTAGAAACATGGTTGCGTTGTGTAAATCGTACGGCTCTGCGGGTGGAAATATCCCTCAGATGCACAGTCAGGAACTGCTTAGCAACACCCTAGCAACAGTCCCAGCACACACACAGTCATGACGATCAGTGTGTGTTCTTCACACACTCACGTCAGGTCATATGGGGATTGATCTTCTCAGCTGTGTCTCCGTGAGCGTCCGGCCCAGTCAGGCATCGACTCATCGGCGGCTCGCTTACACATTTAGCTCCCGTAGTTTGAGCTGCTGTGAACATTGATCTGACACAAACGCTATGAGCAGCGGCTCCTATTGATCAGATCGCATTCGCTCGCTCTGCTGCGATATCAAGCACGGGAGATTTGTCCTCATAATCCCAACCATTGATTCCAATTATCCCGACATCCTGTTATCCTGTAGTGGCTGAGCTGGATTTGTCAACAGGAAAGCATTTGACTTCCTTTTTGTTTACCTGCAGAAACACAAACCTACACACGGTTGTTTTACACGGAATGGAAATGGAGTTGTGTTTTGGGAAAATCCATTCACCATTCCAGTTCCAGTGACTGTAAACCTGCATGAAGTTCTCAAACTGCAAAACATGGTGTTCTCCATCAGTGTTTTCCCAGTTTTCCAGTGCAAACATCTAAACATTCTGACACACTGACTGATTGCAAAATGACATAAAGATGAGACGTCTTGAGAATTTCAGATCAAAACTGAGTTCATGCTCAAAATCTCATCAATGGCGCTAGAAGAATTAGCTGGGTTTCTCTATAAATTAAGAGGATTTTTCTGATGTCACTGGCAGATATTTGTTCCTAATTTTGAGTTAAGAAACAAGACTCTTCTGTCATTTTGCATGTCCAGTAAACGCATCTTGATTTAGATATTTGAACTGGAAAACAAGACAAAGATACTGAGGAAGGATTTCCTATCTGTTCCCATTCTCGAGAGCGTTTGATTGGCTGTTCGCTCGTTTGCATCTCAGTGAAGCCAGAGCTTGAGGTTTGGCTGGAACATGTTAAAGGTTTATTTAATCATGTTTTAGGCAAGCTGTTGATGTCACACACTTCTCAAACAGAAAGACGATCAGCGCCCGTGTTTAATGTCCAGTTGACCTGGCGTGATCTCTGGAAATCAAGCGGCTGTTCACAGCGAGACACACTGGAGCGCTTGTGCTCTGCTCTAGAGCCGCTGCGCCTCACGGGGAGCCTTTGATCTCATGACAACAGTGTTATGAAAATTAGGCGGTTGAATACGTTTGCATATATTGCATATGCATAAACATCATTAGCGTCAATAGAGACTCAATTATGAGGACGAGTGTTTGGAGCAAACATGTCTAAACTCTCTAGCAGCTGTACGCGCGTCTCAGTTGTCAGTCCCAGTCCCCACACGCTTGCGTTAGCATTAGCATTATGAGCTGTCTGTTTGGAAACACTGTGTCCCAGTCTAAAGCAGCCGTTTCTGGAAGCACACGAGTCTGTCTTCATGTTGACTTCGACCAGTGTGGTGCAGGTGCTGCCGGCGCAGGCTTTTGTTGGATGCTAATTTGTCTGACAGTTGTATACAATTATAAATAAATAGAATAAAACATAGGCTAAGTTTAAGTTAATATTAATTGACATACATTTTAGACACAATATTGTCAACATCGACTGATTTTGATCCAAACAGAGTCCCAGCAGAACATTTGTGTCTCCAATCAACAAGTCAAGTCAGCTTTATTTCTATAGCGCTTTATACAATACTGACTGTTAAAGCAGCTTTACAGTGTTAAACAGGAAAATAGATTCTCAATAATACAAGACATTTTTGCAGTTAAAGTCAGTTCACAGATGATTCAGGGATGTCATCATCCAGTTCAGCTCTCTTTGGTTACTGACTGAATCAGCCATTTTGAACGAATCGTTTGAATTATTGCATTTTGCAAAAAAAATGTATATTTGCATTTTTTCCAGCATTTCATATTTCTGTATTTAGCATATTTATCTCATAATAGAATTTATGCAGTTGTAAACAGTCTGTGTAAATACATCTAGTGCAAAGATGGATTTTGTCTGATTTATTTGATTGGTTACAGCCCTATAATATCTTAATATTCTAATTACAGTTATTAAATATTTTTGAACATGTAAATGAAAGGGGACACACATGTTTAAATAGGTTAGAAACAATGCCTTTATAAAGGTAAAAATCGTTTTAAATTCCTTCCCTCTGTTGAAAAGTTCTGGAAGAGTGTTTGTCACTGCTCATAGGTTTGGGATTATCTTTCAGTGTTTCTTCCGGCTGCATCCTGCAAAGTGTTTTCTTCCTTTTTGGTGTTACAGAAATGCTGTTTTAGTTAGACCAGCACAGACTAGTCTAAACCGGTGTGTGTGTGTGTGTGTGTGTGTGTGTTCCTTCGCTGAAGAGTGTTGAATCCTGTTTGGAAGCCGAGTCGCTGGTTCCCGTCAGACTCTCAGCATGTGGCTCTTTAAGGACACACACACAAGCGAACGTTTGAAAACACGGCGTCCGTCTGGCGCTCTGGAACACTGTGCGCTTGTTCCCTTAATGAACGTCTTCTTTAGACGACAGTCAGCCCGTTTCCTTCCGTGAGCAGGACGCCAGCGCTGGGCTTTTCTCCTCCTTCACTTGCGTCTGTTTTGGGTCACACACGGCTCGCTGATCCGCCCCGCTGCATGATGGGAAAGTGGCATTCAGCAGCCGATTTAGTCACGCCTGTCTCTAATGAAAAGAAAAGAACCCATCGTTTCCCATTTTTCAGGTCAGCTGTGGCGTGTCCTCAGCTCGTTGTTTGGTGGAGTTCGTTTAATTGCGTCTGAACCGCAGTGATTTCTGCTGACGGCTCGCTCCCGATGTCTGTCAGATTTATCCTACTGGATTTTTCTCTCTCCTGTGTGCTGAATGTTTAATACGCTGCTCAGTTTCCCATGATTCCCTGCTGTTTCAAACGCTCAGGACCTGCAGGTCGATGAATTCTGCGTGTCACGTTCAGATGTGTCTGGCGTTCTCGTGAGTGTCCTCCTCCTCCTCGCGTCTGCTTCATCTCATGTCTTTCGTGTGACTCTTTCTAATCCGTGCTGCTCTTTTAACTGATTGTAAATCATCCGTCACGCCGTACGCGCAGATGAGTCAGTGCTGATCTCGTGTGCAGGAGGACCGTTTGTGTTCTAGCTGCACTGAAGCATGTAAATGTGAGTTTGACCGTCTCTGACGCGCATCACGTTTAGCTTTATCTGCTGGATTCGACTGACGAGTCTCTGTCGCTCTGTTTGGACAATCAGATTCACACGAGGATGGGATTTTGACATTTACAGTATTTTCTCTCACCATACAGGACAAAGTTGCTGGTCAAATGAGCGGTTAGGGTTAGCGTCTCCAGACATGTAATGTTTGAGTACGACGTGTTCACAGTTCACCCACAGATGATCACTCTGCCATCATTTACTCGTCCTCCTTGGGTATCAAACCTGTGTGAGTTATTCTGTGGAACACAAATGCAGATCAGTGCGGTTCAGTGTGGTTGTTTTCCCAGTGCTCTTCAAGATATCCTGTAAGTGATGGCAGAATATTCATAAACCAGCGTTGAGTATCCCTTTAAAGTAAATGCATTTGTGTGTGAGGTTTTGTGTTATATTTTAGCTGTGATCGTGTTCCTGCACTGTAAATCTATCTTCAGTAGGCCTATAAAGCCTTCAAGAAGCGGTTTTTACACTTTCACACAGGACATTATTCGAAGTTTGCTTTGACAAGCTTTTCTTTTTGCAGTTCAATGAATTTCTTTGAATTTGATTTCATTTTAAATCTGCATCCTGTTTGTTCAAGTGTAATAAAAATTCAATACAAATTGAGGACATTTGAAAGGCATTCTCACCCTGATCGCGATCACGACCTTCTGTATCTCCAGTGAGTGATTATTAAAGGTCTAAACATTTCTATCATTCAGACCTTCCCCACGAGCGCTTGGTTTTACAGTCAGCCTTAAATCATCCGTCACGCCGTACGCGCAGATGAGTCAGTGCTGATCTCGTGTGCAGGAGGACCGTTTGTGTTCTAGCTGCACTGAAGCATGTAAATGTGAGTTTGACCGTCTCTGACGCGCATCACGTTTAGCTTTATCTGCTGGATTCGACTGACGAGTCTCTGTCGCTCTGTTTGGACAATCAGATTCACACGAGGATGGGATTTTGACATTTACAGTATTTTCTCTCACCATACAGGACAAAGTTGCTGGTCAAATGAGCGGTTAGGGTTAGCGTCTCCAGACATGTAATGTTTGAGTACGACGTGTTCACAGTTCACCCACAGATGATCACTCTGCCATCATTTACTCGTCCTCCTTGGGTATCAAACCTGTGTGAGTTATTCTGTGGAACACAAATGCAGATCAGTGCGGTTCAGTGTGGTTGTTTTCCCAGTGCTCTTCAAGATATCCTGTAAGTGATGGCAGAATATTCATAAACCAGCGTTGAGTATCCCTTTAAAGTAAATGCGTTTGTGTGTGAGGTTTTGTGTTATATTTTAGCTGTGATCGTGTTCCTGCACTGTAAATCTATCTTCAGTAGGCCTATAAAGCCTTCAAGAAGCGGTTTTTACACTTTCACACAGGACATTATTCGAAGTTTGCTTTGACAAGCTTTTCTTTTTGCAGTTCAATGAATTTCTTTGAATTTGATTTCATTTTAAATCTGCATCCTGTTTGTTCAAGTGTAATAAAAATTCAATACAAATTGAGGACATTTGAAAGGCATTCTCACCCTGATCGCGATCACGACCTTCTGTATCTCCAGTGAGTGATTATTAAAGGTCTAAACATTTCTATCATTCAGACCTTCCCCACGAGCGCTTGGTTTTACAGTCAGCCTCCTCACGGCTCATTTATCATCAGCGATCACATACTGCATCTGCTTCCTGTTGACAAATAAAAGATGTGCAGAAACACGGCTAAAATGAAGCTGATGAAGAGCGGTTGTGTAATGCATCTGTATGTTTACAGCTGTATTGTCTCAATGTGAGTTCACATCATCTGCAGTGTTTGTGACAGATTACTTATGACTGGAGTAGATGAGGATATGATCAGTATGAGTTTATCATTGGACAATTCTTAAACAATTAATCCTCATTCTTATGACATTCATATGGAGAACAAATAGGTCTATTGTAAGAGTTGAATTGTGTTAGTGATGTTTTCGTGACACAGAGCTGCTGGTGTTTCCACCTTACCTGTGTTTCAGACACAGAGAAGGACTTCCTGTGCGGCGTGATGCGTTTCCTGCAGAGAGAGATCTGTCAGGTGAAGCCGCAGGATTGTGTGTGTTTGTGTGGCGCTGCATTGATTGGCGTGTGTGTGAGCGTCCTTTTGTGGGCCGTGAGATTATGATGCTCCAGACGCATCTGCATGCTGCATTTGGCGGGATAGATTAGCTCACTAAAGCATTTAGGACGATTTCCTTTGATCTGAGCGAGAGGAGGAGGATTACAGCGTGTTTCTGTCTCAGACCGACGTCAACAAACATCAGCCAGATGCTCATGCTCTCTCACACACACACACACACACACACACACACACGCATGCACACTCTCACACACACACACACACACACACACACAACCACACACTCTCACACACACACACACACACACACACTCTCACACACACACAACCACACACTCTCTCTCACACACACACACGCACACACACTCTCACACACATACATGCACGCACACTCTCTCACACACACACACACACACACGCACGCACGCTCTCACACACACACAACCATACACACACACACACACGCATGCACACTCTCACACACACACACACGCACGCACACTCTCACACACTCACAACCACACACTCTCTCTCTCTCTCACACACACACACACACACACACGCACGCACGCTCTCACACACACACAACCATACACACACACACACACGCATGCACACTCTCACACACACACACACGCACGCACACTCTCACACACTCACAACCACACACTCTCTCTCTCTCTCTCACACACACACACACACATTCATACACTGTCTGAGATCTTCATTAATGATCTCTTGCGAGGGACAAACTACAATGAAACATCCTCTCTAATTAAGTGACCATTGAGTGTGTGTGTGTGTGTGTGTGTGTGTGTGAGAACAATCACCAGATCTCATCAGTTAAATGGCAGCCAGTTTCCAAGGAAACCCGTCAGAGAGAGAATTAGGATGATGTGAGTTACAGATCAGACGACGGGGAAGTTTCCATGTTCCTGTCAGATCTGATTGAGTGTTTCTCTGAATCTGTGCTGGAACCAGCGTAACATTTATCTGCAGCGGTAGTTAAGGGTCAATAACTAGTCATCATAGTTATATTAACAACAGGGTGTTTTTTTAATAGTTGGAAGATGAATTCCTGGCCTTGCTGCTGATTCATTCAGTAGATCATTTATGCACGAAAAGTATGTGCATAAACCTGCAATCAGAATGAAAACTGAATTCTTTTCCAGCTTATTTTCAGTGTCTTTCTGTCGTTTATGTTTAACAGAAGTTGTGCGACGGGACTTTACTAGCGCATGAGCCTCGGTCTGTTCATCTCTGTAGATGAATTCACTAAATCTCGCCTGCATGTTATAGTAAACGATTATGAAAGGAAAGATTGAAACTGTGCTCATTACCCACAATCCTGCAGTGAATTACAGGCTCTGGTTCAGTTACGCAGATTTGATTCTGCTGCTGTGATGGAAGTTTCCTAGAGACTCGTCTATTGTTTTGTTGTTTGTGTTTGTGTGTGCGTGTCGAGGGAGATTAACCAGTCGAGTGTGTGTGTGTGTGTGTGTGAGAGATGAGTGTGTGTGTGCAATCGGTCTCTCTCGAGACAGACGTGAACTCCGGCGCTCGAGCAGCCGATAGCGGCGCTGTGAGTTCTGCTAATTACTGACCGCAGGCCGATAAGACGAGCTGGACTCTGATAACGTCCCTGAGAAGATGAGCTCGGTGTCTCAGCGAGCAGATCGGAGACGATGAGGAGATGTGAGACGCGGTGGCGGCGTTTAGCTCTGGAGACTCTGTCAGGTTCTCTGTGCAGGGTTTCTGCAGGTCTTTAAAAAAGTCTTAATTCACCCTACAAAGGTCTGAAATCTGAGCAGAACGTCTAAAAGTCATGAATATCAGTATTTCTGTCTCGTTTTCCAGGTGAAATATCTAAACAACCTTAAATCAAGAGACATTAACTGGAGATGCAGAATGAACATATGAAGTCTTGTTTTCTGAGAAATTTATCAAAACAAAGTGAGTTTATGATTAAAACGAGAACAATTATCCGTCAGTTGTAAACGAAAACTTGTTTTCTTTTTGAATTAAGTCGATTTTTCTGATTCCATTGGCAGATATTTGTTCTTTTAATCATAAACTCACTTTATTTAGGTCAGTTTCTCATAAAAACAAGACTTCTTATTTTTGTCATTTTGCTTCTCAAATAAAAGTATGTTGATTTAAGAATCTTTAGACATTTGCGCTGGAAAACAAGACAGAAATACTGAGGAAACACTGTTTTGCAGTGTGATCAGAAGGTTCAGTAACAGTTATTTCCATATTCTAGTGTTGGTGAGCAGAAATATTCAAGCCCTAAGCTACTTTCTTGTAAAATTAATAAAAAAAGAATGTAAGTGTGTTTACTTGAAAGTGTTGCTAATACAAGACATGTACATTAAGAAAAAAAAGTCTTAATTCACCCTACAAAGGTCTGAAATCTGAGCAGAACGTCTAAAAGTCATGAATATCAGTATTTCTGTCTCGTTTTCCAGGTGAAATATCTAAACAACCTTAAATCAATAGACATTAACTGGAGATGCAGAATGAACATATGAAGTCTTGTTTTCTGAGAAATTTATCAAAACAAAGTGAGTTTATGATTAAAACGAGAACAATTATCCGTCAGTTGTAAACGAAAACTTGTTTTCTTTTTGAATTAAGTCGATTTTTCTGATTCCATTGGCAGATATTTGTTCTTTTAATCATAAACTCACTTTATTTAGGTCAGTTTCTCATAAAAACAAGACTTCTTATTTTTGTCATTTTGCTTCTCAAATAAAAGTATGTTGATTTAAGAATCTTTAGACATTTGCGCTGGAAAACAAGACAGAAATACTGAGGAAACACTGTTTTGCAGTGTGATCAGAAGGTTCAGTAACAGTTATTTCCATATTCTAGTGTTGGTGAGCAGAAATATTCAAGCCCTAAGCTACTTTCTTGTAAAATTAATAAAAAAAGAATGTAAGTGTGTTTACTTGAAAGTGTTGCTAATACAAGACATGTACATTAAGAGAACATACTGATGTATTGTGTGTTCCATTCAAGTTATTCCCTAAATTGAGAGAAATGCAGAAACCAGTCCTGCGGGCAGCAGTGAAGGTGAAGCTGCTCTCGGTCTGTGGCCATCCGCACAAACGCTCTCTCAGCGTGTGAAGCTCTCGGGACGTGTGTGTGACGAGCGGTTTGGTCTTAAGGCTCGCGGTCAGACGGGCCTCATCAATGATGCATGGAGATCTGAGCGCGGATGGAGACGCGAGAGGACAGCTCTCTGAAGCGAGTCCCTGGGGTCGTGCTTGTGCGAGTGCTTTGTCATGTCAGATCGATGATGTGATGCTAAAGCCACCTGACAGGAACTGCTTTTGCTCTCCCATCTGACATTAGTGTTATTAGTCCTGTTGTGTTTTTATACGCACCAGGCTTGTGCAGAATTCAGAAATGAGGATTATTGGCCTCAGAAGTGTGAATGTGAATCGAATTGGCCGAAAGACAAATTTACTGAATTGAAATTCAACACAGTCACACAAAGCTTAATGATGACATACATAATCACAACATTAATATTTACTTGGACTAATTATGTCTGTTTATCCCCTCATGTGGAGAAACATTATGATTAGATGTATTTCAGTAAACTAAATTGAAAACTGATTGAATACACTTGGGTTTTTTGAATAAGAACAAGCCCATAATAAACTCAAATCCCAAACGCATTATTTTGAAAATAAGCTACATACCAAAATATCATGACCTGCACCTGCTTACTTCATTAACTCCTTTAACTGAATGGCTTTATGAGCCGAGCCCAAACAACAAGCCAAAAGACGCTTAATAATGGACATGGCAACCCTTCTAGAACGCGCTCTGAAAGCAGCCTTCCAAACATAAACAAAATACCACGGCGGTTTAGAGAAAAGCACCGAACATGGCGAGTCTTTGCTCGCTGTAATATTACTTTAGTTAAAAACCGCAGATACAAATGCGAGAGATGCCAGCACGTTGCTATGGTTACAGTGGTGTCAATCATCACCGTTTCAGTGTGAGTTCTGTTCCATACACAAAACTGACCCCAGAGAGCACAGGTACGTCTGCAAGAGGTCTGTTAAAGATCGCTTCATCTGGAAAGCATCTGCTGTTTGCAAACATCTGATAGACGTCTCTGAGATGTCAGTTTTACATCATAAACATCTGAAAGACATCTTCTAATCTTAAGGCTCGCGGTCAGACGGGCCTCATCAATGATGCATGGAGATCTGAGCGCGGATGGAGACGCGAGAGGACAGCTCTCTGAAGCGAGTCCCTGGGGGCGTGCTTGTGCGAGTGCTTTGTCATGTCAGATCGATGATGTGATGCTAAAGCCACCTGACAGGAACTGCTTTTGCTCTCCCATCTGACATTAGTGTTATTAGTCCTGTTGTGTTTTTATACGCACCAGGCTTGTGCAGAATTCAGAAATGAGGATTATTGGCCTCAGAAGTGTGAATGTGAATCGAATTGGCCAAAAGACAAATTTACTGAATTGAAATTCAACACAGTCACACAAAGCTTAATGATGACATACATAATCACAACATTAATATTTACTTGGACTAATTATGTCTGTTTATCCCCTCATGTGGAGAAACATTATGATTGGATGTATTTCAGTAAACTAAATTGAAAACTGATTGAATACACTTGGGTTTTTTGAATAAGAACAAGCCCATAATAAACTCAAATCCCAAACGCATTATTTTGAAAATAAGCTACATACCAAAATATCATGACCTGCACCTGCTTACTTCATTAACTCCTTTAACTGAATGGCTTTATGAGCCGAGCCCAAACAACAAGCCAAAAGACGCTTAATAATGGACATGGCAACCCTTCTAGAACGCGCTCTGAAAGCAGCCTTCCAAACATAAACAAAATACCACGGCGGTTTAGAGAAAAGCACCGAACATGGCGAGTCTTTGCTCGCTGTAATATTACTTTAGTTAAAAACCGCAGATACAAATGCGAGAGATGCCAGCACGTTGCTATGGTTACAGTGGTGTCAATCATCACAGTTTCAGTGTGAGTTCTGTTCCATGCACAAAACTGACCCCAGAGAGCACAGGTACGTCTGCAAGAGGTCTGTTAAAGATCGCTTCATCTGGAAAGCATCTGCTGTTTGCAAACATCTGATAGACGTCTCTGAGATGTCAGTTTTACATCATAAACATCTGAAAGACATCTTCTAAACGTCTATTTGACATCTGATAGGAAACGTCTTGTAGATGTATTGCAGATGAGCAAACACTCTAAAAAAACAGTCTTGCAGACGTCAGATAGATGTGCGTGTGCTATCAGGGTGTGTACGTGGCCTTTGAGTTTCTTTCCTTTTAGTTCTGTTTTCAGGTTTCTGGAAAGAAAATCACATAAATTGCTCATTGATTCCCTGGATTCTGATGCTTCATCAGGATGAAATGAGCCTCCAGAAACGTTCAAGAGGATCTTCACCTGCAGCGTGGCGAAAGCTCCAGGGCTTCGGGACTTTATTCTCATCTGTTCTGCTCGTATTGAGGCGTGTTCGACGTCGGGACCCTCGAGCGGCTGATTCGGGTCAGAGATTCAGACGTCATTTAGGTGATGATGAGAGGCTCATCCACACACAAAAGCGCTGTGAAAGGATCTGCCTTCTCCTCGGGAGGAACACGCTGGTCCTGTAGGGAAGGGAAAAGCCGCGAGAAGCTTATTAAAGATGAGATAGCAAGCGACACTGAGCCCAAACGCTCGAGTGCTTCTGTGCTGTGCTGAAACATTGTGACTGTAAGTGACCCAGTTTCTGTCCGCACAGCTCAGTGTCGTCCCAACACTCGGAGGAATATTCCAGTCAATGCAAACGCTAGCAGCTCTTTCTGTTCACACATGAAAGCCGTTAAAGCTAATGTGCTAAACCGTGCCAACAGCATCTCATCCAGTTAAAATACTCAGATGTGGACTGACAGTTGAACCGCATGTGTGATAATGACGAGCCTGAGCGTCTGATCGCTCTGAAGACGCGTTCCTGCTGTTTGTTAGGTGGAGCATCACTAGTGCTAGTGCTCATACAGACACGTCTTCATCTGGAAAACATTTGCAAAGAGTCTGAGACATTTCCTGACAGATGTTAAATAGACATTTAGAAAATGTCTTTAAGCTGTTTATAATTTAGAATTAATGTAAAACTGACTTTGATCAGATGTTTTTACAAAGATGTTTATCAGACAAAGTGATTTTTCTTGGAGACATAAATGTGATTTCTGGGTAGTCATTGAACGACTTCAGGATATTGTGTTTGTTGCACAAAGTATTTGTACACTTAAGAAATATAAAAAAATGTTTACGTCTTTGCACAATATAAATCAAAATAAAACAAGTGGCAAATTACAGCACGAGTACACTATTTTGTCAAAACACTTGAGAAAATTAAGTTCAGAAAATGAAATACAGTATACTAAATATATTGTTAAAAATGAAGATAAAAAGTTCTGGACCCTTTCCGATCATCAGTGTTTGGATCATGTAGATAGTAAGTGTGATCCTCCACACCTGTAATAAAGAGCAGCTGGTTAAAGTTAGGGTTAGGTTTGAGAACAGCTCTGGCATCATTTGAGAGCAGATACCACTTGGTTTGATGTTTTGTATCTAATGCAACAAAACTCAGATTTACTGTGCTACGACCGAACTGATTGCACTGTATTTTATATATAATCATTTCCTATTTTTAACTGTTTTAAATTCATTTTAAATAAAGTTTTTAAATCGCTTGATTTATTCTTGGTTTGATGTTTTGTATCTAATGCAACAAAACTCAGATTTACTGTGCTACGACCGAACTGATTGCACTGTATTTTATATATAATCATTTCCTATTTTTAACTGTTTTAAATTCATTTTAAATCCATTTGTAAATCATTTAAAAAGATTTTAAATTCCTTTTTTTATTGTTGTGATTATTTTTTATGATTATTTTACTTTTATGTAAAGCACTTTGAATTACCATTGTGTATGAAATGTGCTATATAAATAAACTTGCCTTGCCTTTTGGGTCATCCCATATGATGCAAATGCATATATTTAACTTTCATGCATACATGTGTCTGTGATTCGCCCAGTGAGTGTGTTGATTTTCCACTGGCTTCAGTCGGTCTGATTAAACAAGCAGTGGAGGTTCTGTCACGTGTGACCTGATGTTTGGATCCAGTATTTTCAAGCATCTCTCAAAAGTGTGCCATGATGTCGAGTGTTTTGTGGGTTTGTGTGTTTGTGTGTGTGTCCGCGAGGGCTAAATCGGGAATATCAGATGTCGAAGTGTCTCTCTCACTCTGTCTGCCTGTCGGCTGTTTCAATAATTCATAGAGGTGCTGTGAACGATCACCCAGGGGATCGTTAGAGATGCCGAATGACTCCGTCTGCATGTAACTGCAGCTTTGAGAGCAGAACAGCGGTTTTGTGAAGGTCACTTTCTTTCCGTCTCCCACATCCATTCAGCGCTGAATAAATCGCCTTTCCCTCACTCTGAATGGAATATAAATGACTTTATTATTCAATTTGCTTTGGTGTCTGATATTAAGTGAAGTTAAAATACAAAAGGCCAGGCAAATGTTTTCCAGTGTTTTCCCGTATGAAAGGCAGAATGTTAAATATTCTTTCGGTGGCGTTTTGCGGGGAAATGTGCTTCTCTGGCTCTTTTTTTGGGTTGCGTGTGATGTGGAGTAAATTGGTTTGCTACAGGCTCACGCTACGAGATCAAATGCCCCTCTGGGACTGGAGCTGTTGACGATGGAGAAATGAGCATTGTGCGTCTTAACCTGTGGATTTATTTGTAGGGACATGAAGACATTCGTTTTTCTTCTCTGATCTAGATTTTGATTCACAGATCTGTCGGCCCAAAGCCAGACGGCTTTCAAACATCCACGTCTTCAGTCGAACATGAAGGTGGAGAACATCAGAGTGTTTGAGGAGGACAAAAGCTGGTCTGGATCGCGGCAGTGACACCGAGTCTGTCTTTTTCTTCCTTTCAACCCCAGAGAAAAGCACATGGCAGAACCGCGGCTGACTTGCACCGTCTCGCTTCTCTGTCCTCTGTAACATATGAAAGCTCTCGTGGCTGTGATGTGGGCCTGGCTGATGTAAAGTCTGAGGCCGGATGTGAAAGCATTCCCGGCGTTCCTCCGGCTCTCACAGATGCCTGGCTGATGCGCACTGGATCCTCGCAGACAAAGACTGTCTGTGTTTGAGAACCCAGCAGAAAGACCAGGAGATACTGGCACGCTCTGCTCTGCTCTGTCTGCAGATACCCTTCATTCATTCAGGCCTACGTCTGCTGGAGGCTCGCTCTTGTTAGGGGTCTCACGGGGTTCTCACAGAGTTCTTATGAAATTCTCATTAAGTTGTCACGGGGTTCTCATGGAGTGCTCATGAGGTTCTTACAGAGTTCTCATTGAGTTTTCATGGTGCTCTTACTGTTTTCTCACAGGTTTTCATGGGGTCTTCTCTTCATCAGGAATGACACATTTCCGTTACAAGTCATATTTAATCCTCCATTCATATTATGACTGTAAATGTATTTTTGGCTTTGATTGTTGTGGTTCTTGTCATGAGGGAATGGAAGAATCTCCTGCAGAAGTAATAAAGGACGGTGGCTTGTGACATTCAGGACGGAAATGAAAATGCAGAGCTGAGATTTGCAGGCGCTTCATTTTCTTGTTGTTTTGCACAGATTGAAGCAACTCTTCCTTCCTTCCCTCTCATCTCTCTCTCTCTGATATTTCTCATGTGTTTTTGAGGCTGTAATAAGGACATGTGATGTGTGAATTTTTTATAACATTATATAAGCAGCGTCACCCCTGGAGATCCGTGTCCCCGTTTCTGAGCTTTTGCTTTAAAAACAAGCAGGAGAGGAGGATGAGGAGGAGAGGGAGGTGAAGGCTGTCTGACAGGAATCCTCTGGAGCGTCACGTCATGACACACTTGACACGAGTGATGGAGCGGCTTGATTCGGTGTAGACCTGCTGCTGATGTGTGTTGGAGTGCTGATTGGGAAAGATTGAGGCAGTTCAGAGGTGTGCGTGTTTGTTTATCAGACGGCTGCTGGTGTGTGTCGTCATGGTTACTCAGAGCAGAGCAACACAAATCCGCAGCCGTTTCAGAGCTGCTCAACCTGCTGGTGTTTTTAACCAGCATGACTTCCTAGGCTAACCCTTGCTGCCTGATGCTCCACCAGCTAGACCAGCACTATGAGCTAGTTTGGAATCTTTCAACGGTCTTGGTAGCATCTAACTTATTTCAAATGCAAAATAAATACATTTTAGATTTTCAAATACATTGAAGATGTTTTCTCCGAGTCTCCAGTAGGTGGCGGTGTGCTTCAGTGCACATGCGCTTTGTGTCTTTGGTTTATATTCATATAGAGCAGTGCCTCTTAACATGGTTCCTGAAGCTCAACACTGTACATTATGAGCGTCTCTTTATCTGACACTCATTTCAGCTCCTGGAGTCTCTGATGATCTGCATCAGATGTCATAAAACATGTGCGATGTTGGCAGACTATAACAGGGATGAAAACCACTCCTCATATAATCCGACCAGTGCGCCATCAGACAGTAGGTCCTGACTGATTATGTGGGCATGCACATTTATTTCCTTAAATATGTTATTTAGTCCGAGAAGGCTTTTAAGTTCTTTAAACGCAAGCTCATGTGACTCAGAGCGGATTATTCTTCAAACCTAATGCTGCTTTTGCAGCTAAATTTTTCCCTGAAAAATGGAGGAGATTTCAGCCTCCTGCCGTTGAGAATAGAAGAGCGTTTAGAGCCGAAATAGAAGTCCAGGCTATAAAGAGAGAGAAGGGAAGAAGAAAATATGGCAATCCTCTTTAAAATATATCTGCAGAAGTGACAGGAAGATAAAGCATCCCTGACAGCGAGACGGCACTCCTGATATTGGGTCCTGGACAGGGATCATTCATCCAGTGAGGAATACGATCGAGTCCATTTGATTTTCTCTTATTTATTGCTGTTCGTTGCACTTCAACCGTGTCGACAGTTAATCTCTCTCCTGCAATGTTTTATGCGAATTTACTGTTCCTGTTTTCTTAGAAATGGGAGCGTGAGCACCTGCATTTACACCTGATAAACAGATAAAAAGATGGATGGACAGACGGACGGAGGTAGAGACAGACAGGTGGCCGATGCACAATCATTAGCTGAACATTATTGTTTCATTTATGAGCTTTAATTCATAGGAACCAACGTCAGACTTTCCCTCGGGTGCCAGAAATCAGTTAATGAACATGCCATTTAAAACCAAGATGAAAATGTCAGTTAATTATCTGAAAGGAAACACCACCAGGCAGATTAATTCTGATGAAAAGAAGAAAGTCTCAAGATGACATGTGCGTTTGACGGAGCCTCTGAATTCATCCCAAATGCTTTATGAAGACGTGAGGTATGATGAGGGAAACGTGTGTGAATCTCTGTTAGCGTTTAGCACTAAATAGGGCCTGTGGGACAGTCGTGTTTCGGCAGGATTTATAAAGGCCTGCGACAACCTTTAATCTGAGAGTTTACCTCCTCCATTAGGATTGATCGATATGTGCTTTGCTGTATGATTTTGCAGCTGTGCCAGAGCAAAGAGAGCATGGAGTGTGTGTTTGATGCCAGTGTGTGTTCGTGTGTGTGTGTGTGAGACGCTCGACACGACCTAAAATATATCATTGCACATCTAAGTGGTCAATTCTCAAAACAAATCTTTTGAATCTGCTCATCCAGAGATTTGTTCCCCTTCATTCAGGTGAGAGTTCATTAACTTACAGATTCAATAGAGCATCAAACATTTTCCCTGTAAAAAAAAACAACCTGTTATTTCATTCAGACTGAAAGCATTGATTGATTCAGAGGCTGTTATGTAAAGTTCAGGGCCGTCATGTTGAGTAGGTTTGTGTCTGACAGTCATGATGCTCCTGTTTGGATGGTGCTGTGAGGCTGTGCTGTAAAAGCAGATGCTGGTACAAAAGCCAAAAATAAATCCAAATACAAGGGAATGAATTGTTCACACAAATAATTTGCCATGTTTTGCACCTTTATTGGTGCTTTAGGCTGGACAGCACAGGAACATGGCTCGTTCAGATTGGTTCTGGTGCTACGACGGTTCCTCGTGAGCTGCAGGAGAAACACAGGCTGTCCATCTGTCAGTCAGTCAGTCACTGTTCAGCTTATAATCAACATTCACACACACAGCGCTCAGAGAGTGTGTTTCAGTAATCCTCACTGACCTTCACAAGCATCAGTGCTCTGGATTCACATGACAGACACACACACACACACACACACACACACACACAGACAGATGGACAGTCTCACCCTCCATTTAAAACCTGTGCTCTCTCTCCTGCGATGGCAAGTCTTGTACCTCTTACAGTTGAAATGAACATAAAATACAAATAAATAATAAAATGTTTGCATATTTGTATTCTGTTGGGTGAAAACAATTTGTGCACTGTTAAAAGAGACAATTTTGTTTTAAAATACATATTTAATATAGTTTGAGAGGTTTTATGTGTAGCAAAATCTGCATGTTTCCATCATACATCAAAGAGGTGTCCTGGGATGTGATTGCAACAATACAGCATTTTTAACATGAATAAAGTAGTTATATTGTGAATATAGATTTTAGCGCGTGCAATTTAATTGTTTAAAAATATCCATATGATATTTTGACAGATCCGTGTCCACCAACTCACGTCTGTGGCGATACAAGCATGGATGTCGCCCCTTTAAGAAAGCAGGAATTGTATTTGAGCTACTTCTCGTGTGTAAAGGTCACTGTAGGTGATGGTTGATCTAAGGGTGAGTGGTGTGTTCAATCTTAATTTTTATATATTCTGCAAAATTACGCTGATAACTGATTTTATGTATTTGTATCTAAATTTTGATAAGCATAGCCTATCATGATGGCAGATCCCATGTTTAAAAAAGTCTGGATTTGTGCTGATTTCTCTGTGGTGTTTCTCTCTCCATTGGGGGGAAATAAGTAGTTAGCATGAGTGCTTATTAGCATAAGCACCAGTATTTGATAAAAATTAATTAAAAATCAGAATATCCTAAAGCTTCCATTTTGCTGAAGATAGAAAATCATACAAAATTTAAATACATAGCAATACATTTTATTTAAAAAAGGATTTTTACAGTTTCTGCGTCTCGTTTGCCACGCCAATTTAAAAATGACCCTCCTGAAACCCCCCCAAACAACCCAAACCTGCTAATTAGCTCATGAATAATACAGATTTGTAAAATAAGAGACAGTTCACAGAACAGACAGACAGTTGATCATCTTAAGACCCTCTGAGAGACATTGTGTGTGTGTGCTGTGTGTGTGTGTGTGTGTGTGTGCTGAACGTGCTGGAATCACATGAATCACATATGAACATCCTCGGATTCATCTGGAATGTTTGTTCTGGAGAGAGAGCGAGAGAGAGACAGCTGTCGTCCTGACATCCTTTCTCTCACAGCAGGGGAAATCCGATTTCTATAACTGTTCTGTATTAATCTGAATCCATTCGGAAGTCATTACCGGGATCTTTTTGAAAACCAGTCCAGGGCGACGCTTCTGACCTTGATGCGTTTCTCTGCATCTCTGAAAGCTTTTATGGTGGATTTGAGGCCATGCGGACGAGTCTAGTGCTGATCTGGGGTCAGAAGATAGCAGTCAGTGATGAACAGACCAGCGCAAACAGACGAGCTGAGACAATGGACACACAATGAAAAATGCAAAAATGCTGACATTTTTCTATTAGATTTAGTGTGTGGGTTTGGTTGCAGTATTTAACTAGCTGTATATAACAGCAACAATAGATATCTGTGTCATTATTTAGAGAGCTGTGTGTGTTTGTGTGTGTGTGCGCGCGCATTTTTGTGACAAATGAGGACATAAATGTGTATAATGACAAAGGTATGACAGGTATTACAAGGAGAAGGTGACTTTTCAGGACATTACCCCATGTCCCCACTTTTCAAAACGCTTATAAATCACACAGAATGGAGTGTATTGAAAATCTGAAATAGCAGAAAGTCTCCTGTGAGGGGTAGGTTTAGGGGTAGGGTTGGTGTAGGACAATAGAATATACGGTCTGTACAGTATAAAAACCATTACGCCTATGGAGAGTCCCCACTTTTCACAAAAACAAACCTGTGTGTGTGTGTGTGTGTGTGCGCGTGTGTGTGCGTGTGTGTGTGTGTGTGTGTGTGTGTGTTTGATTGTTGTGTTCAGATGCAGTGTAGAGCTGCACTCATCTGTATCGAGTTCCATCAGATTGATTTATTATTGGTAAAAAGATTCTCAGTTTATTGTAGCAGTCAAATATATACATCACATAGACGTGAATACGTGTGTGTGTGTGTGTGTGTGTGTGTGTCGTGCGCAGTGCTGATGGATGTTGAATCGTGTGTTTGTCTCTCGTTTTCTTCCTCTAGTAATGAGACTCGTGTGATTCTCAACTGGTCTCTTCCTCTTTTCTTTCTCCTTCTCTCTTTCACTCTCTCCAGCAGAATAAATTATGTATATGCAAATGTCAGTAACTATTGCCAAGAGAGCAATTTTAATTTTCATCCATCTTTTCTGCCGCTGGTAGATTTATTGTAAACTCAATTTACATTAAAGGTTTAATTTGCTGACAGAGTGCTGGACATTTATGTGTGTGTGTGTGTGTGTGTGTGTGAGTGTACTAAAGGGACACACACACACGTATGTATGTACATCTCTCCTGTGTGTATTCTGTTATATAGATCCTTATATTGAGTCTAAAGGCAGCTGGTCGCCATTATGCTTGTTCCTGTAAGAGTCCCTCTCTCTCTCTCTCTCTCTCTCTCTCTCTCT
>NW_015506004.1:354102-404046 GCF_001515645.1 Sinocyclocheilus grahami
CACACACACACACACACTCACACACACACACACACACTCACACGTCTGTTGGCTCTTGTTGTGTGAGTGAGATGTGATGTGACAGCAGCTGCTGGCAGACGATTACTGGACATATGCACACCATCACATGATCAACATGCTCTGTGTGTGTGTGCTATGGGTTGGTTAGCTCAGGATATAGTTAGGGTGTCCATGTACATTATTTCATATGTATTTACATCATGGTAGTTTGTTCATCTGGGTTTGGTAATTAATTTGGGACTTTAACAACATCAGTCAGATGCAACAGTATACTTTACTCTAAATACTTAAGGGGGATCGTGCTTTTTCGGTGGCAGCACCTAAGCTGTGGAATAATTTGCCATTGTATGTAAGATCAGCCTCCTCTTTTCAGGTTTTTAAATCATCACTTAAGACTTATCTTTTTAAATTGGCTTATGGTCTGCAGTAAATTCTGTCTAATATTTGATTATGTGTGATGTTATCTTTGTCATAAATTTGTGATTTGTTTTATATGCTTAGTTGTTTTATGTATTTATTAAATTTTTTGTACAGCACTTTGGTCGACTCTGTCGTGCTATATAAATCTGTAAAACAAAACTAAACTAAACTAAATATATCTTCCTCAGTGCGTCGTAACAGCTGCTCGATCTGCATTCTGTCGCTGTGACTGAATTCAGAACAACATACTAGCATTTGAGCATACTACACTGACTGATTCTGCTGTATAAAGACATTCAATTAAATTCAATTCAAGTGTATTTGTATAGCGCTTATCACGATACAAATTGTTGCAAAGCAACTTTACAGAAAATTAAGTTTCTACAATATTTAGTAGTAGCTTATCAGTGGTGACTGTCAATTAATGTACATATGGCAGAAATGTACGGAAAAATCAATTAAAGACGTAATCAAACAGACGATGAACACTATTATTATATGATGCAATCAAGCTTATAGCAGAATGTGGTAGTTGTGTATGTTGTTTCAGGGTTGGCATCATCTGAGGTCCTCTGAGGGGTTGCATCATCTCTTCTCAGGTGTTCTGGATCCAGACTGAAGCTTGTGTAAATCCTAGTTACCACGGGATGTTAATCCCAGCAGAAACAGAGAAACACATAGAGACATAACATTTAAAGACATGACAGGAACAGTAGGAGCAGTAGACCAGTCATCCACCACGTGTTTCCTGTTTGTCAGGTGTGTTTGTTGATCAGCGCCACCTACTGTACATGGGTGAATTATTCAGCCTGAATTCATGTTGGTCTGGTGTAAACACACCTTCTTAAAGCAATTAGTGTCATATTATCATCTCACGCTTGGTTTGAATAAGCCACACACACAATTGAGTGAGTCCTCTATTCTGAAAACACACACTTATCCACCCATCCATCTATCTGTCCATCCATCCATCCATCTGTCCGTGTATCAGCGGAGTGGCATGTCGAGCGCGGCAGGCGTTTCGGGAGGAAGTTAATTGGGTGTAATCAAGCTTAGCTGAGCGTGCGTGTGCTGCCAGCGAGATTGCATGAAACTCACTGCTGCTAAAACACATTTGTGAAATGAATGATAGCGGCACAGAACAGCCCAACATCCCATAATGAGCAATGAGAAGAATGATGAGCACAAAATAATAACTGACTCCTGTAAGTATGTTGACAATATTCCCACAGAAACTCTTTAATTGAATCTGCTTCCCTGCAAGAGACGATGTTTGCATTCCTCTCTCTCTCTCTCTCTTTCTCTCTCTCTCTTTCTCAGCTGTATCTCCTCAATTAAACTGCTGACATTTTCCCAGATCTGAAATGAAAAAGCTCTCGGTTGCCCACAGGATGTTTTTACAGCTTTTATGCCGTGTATGAAGGGACTGTGATCTGCCAAACAAACATCATCAGTTTTTATGTTTTTCCCTGCAAGAGACGATGTTTGCATTCCTCTCTCTCTCTTTCTCTCTCTCTCTTTCTCTCTTTCTCAGCTGTATCTCCTCAATTAAACTGCTGACATTTTCCCAGATCTGAAATGAAAAAGCTCTCGGTTGCCCACAGGATGTTTTTACAGCTTTTATGCCGTGTATGAAGGGACTGTGATCTGCCAAACAAACATCATCAGTTTTTATGTTCTGAAGCAGACATATAATAATCACAAAATACCCTCAATCGCCATCTTATTTGACGTTTTGGCACTGAGAACTTTTTTTTCTGCAGCAACTGGTCTCTCGTGAGCTGGTTCTTGTTTTAGTCCTGGTCTTTCTGGATCACATCAGGGGCTGGATTCATGAAACTTCTTGAGAATAAAGAAGAGTAGAATATTTAGTATTCCCAAAAAAACTTCTAAAGAATGTTATTTTCTTTTGTTCTTAAAACAAAATGTAGTAAAAATTCGAATTTTTCTTAAAAATCAGCATAAATAACTAAGTTAGGAAAGGTAAGATGATTAATGAATTAATGAATAAATGGTTTGGTTTGTTTCAGATGTGATCTGCACACTTTCTTGTCTTTTCTTTTAGGTCATGTTAGTCAAATGGTGTTCAGCAAGAAATTTCTCAAGAATTTTTAAATAATTGTACTTAGAATATATTTTAGGAAATGTCTTGAGATAATTTCTTAAGCCAGTTGTTCTGAATCCAGCCTCAGTTCCTGAAAGCCTCTGCTGATGCTTCATTAGATCCTTCAGAATGATGTTCAGCGGAGAAACAGTCAGTGATGTGACTCACATTTCTTTATGAAAATCAGCTCACGCTCCACAAGAAAAGAGAAATTCTGAAGATTCGAGTCATGGGTCTGAATTTAATCTGTCTCTCCCCAAACGAATGTCCCGTTCTGAGATGTTGACAAGAGCTTTCATTTCATGTGTAATGAACATACATGCAGAAGTAATCCAGTGCGCACACACACACACATACACACACAAACACACACATGCTGTACAGTATTATAATGAACAGAAATATTTAACCATCTTTCCTTTCACACAGAAAAAGCATCATGAGGTTCTTTACGCTGCTACAATGAGCCTTAATTAGTCCCCCCCGCCTACTGGCTGCCACGGCAACCAGCCCCCTCCCGTTGCCATAGCAACAGACAACACTTTAAGTGTTTTTTTTCTGTCAGTGTTTGTAAATGTCACCTGACACCAGCTGCACCAGCGGCATCTCCGAAAGATCCCTGCCAAAACTCATCAGGGATTCCTGCGTTCCTTCACCCGTTCCCCCTCCACACACTCAATATACAGCACGAGCGTCCGGCTGAACGCATCCTTCACAGAGCAGCTCTGCTGAGATTTGTTAGGATTTAGATTTGACTCTCTGTCCAACAGGCTTTGACATTTTCAGCGTGGTAAATGAGTCGTTGTGTTTTATTTCGGGTATTTGGTGCTCAGAGAGAGAGAGAATGCAAGGGATAAATAATGCGACATGCTTCTCTTGGTGTTAATTAGCTGCTGTGCTGTTTCTTTAGTAAATAAAACATTGAGGGAGACACAATTAGCCGAGCCTGTCGAGGTCTCAGCATCTGTCTGCAGCAGCTGTTTCAGACAGACAGAACGTGGGATAATGGAGGAGGAGAGGAGAGATATTGGACGAAAATCCACAGGGACATTTTGCTAGACCTATCAGATCACATCAGGAATGGTGCAGAATCTGTTTCTAAATGCCAAATACAAATGTGTGGAGTTTTGGACAGTCTAGAATTTGTAATTCATTAGCAGCATGTGACATCAAGCTCGGTTTTTTTTAACACACAGTAAGCGCATATACAGTAATGCGCTTGTATTGTAAGCATATGGAGCAAGGCCTTCTAGCAGACGTAGTTTTGTTCAAGCTCTTGCGTGAGTTCTCCAGTAGAAATGTTTATGTGAGCTGTCATATGAGTCATTTGGACTGTTCTCGATGGATGATGGTCTGCTTACACACACACACACACACACACACAGACACACACTCACACTCACACAGACACACACACAGACACACTCACACACACACACACAGACACACATACACACACACACACACACACACAGACACACACACACAGACACTCACACACACACACACACAGACACACACAGACACACACTCACACAGACACACACACACAGACACTCACACACACTCACACAGACACACACACACAGACACTCACACACACACACACACAGACACACACACACACACACACACACACACAGGCCCTGATCTGTGTCTGACTGTGTTATTTCATGTATTAAGGCCTCATGTTGTGGTGTCAGTATTAACAGTGTGTTCTCTGTCTCTGCAGTGGACGGCTGTACGGATTGGTCTGTGGACTACCTGAAATACAAAGTTCTGCTCGGGGAGCCTGTGAGGATTAAATGTGCTTTATTTTATGGATACATTCGTGCGAATTACACACATGCTCAGAGTGCCGGACTCAGTCTGATGTGGTACAAAAGCACCGGCCATGGAGACTTCGAGGAACCCATTTCATTCGACGGGAGCCGGATGAGTAAAGAGGAGGACTCCATCTGGTTCAGACCGGCCGAGTTACAGGACGCTGGACATTACTCATGCGTGTTGAGGTATGAGCTGCTTTCTTCCTCTGTGTGTGTCTGTGTGTGTGTGTGTGTGTGTGTGATCTCATGTTGAATGTTTACCTGAAGCTGATCTGTATATCTTCACACTCATCCATAAGCATCATGATTCTCTGTTTTTAAATGTAAATCTCGATCCCCAAACAAATGTTTGTGTTTACTGGATCAGTAGTGAATCAGATGTGAGCAGATCTACTCATGAGGTGCATATCATCTCAAAAACATTACTAAGGTCATCAATAACATTCGTTGATTAGATGATGACGCAATATAGTGAATGAAATAGAAATAATAATAATTATTATTATTATTAGTGTTAGTATTATTATTACATTGAGACATACATTCTACTGTACAATAGTAATATATTTCTGTCATAATTTCTTCAAGTTACACCAAACTTTTATGTTGGCAGTTTGTGGTGAAGATCTGTGAGTCTCAATGTGGATTTGACGGTGGCTTTTCTCAAAGTAAACACTGAAAAGCTGCTGAATTGACTCTCAGAGCAGCTCTGAAGATGAAGTTCATGTCTTCATGCCCTCATTTAATGAGACACTGCAGGCAACACACCGCAGGATTCATATTTAAATAGTCTTTTCTTGTTTTAATATTCAAACACAATAGACCGTATCACGATTTAAGTGAACTGACCATTGACTTTTGATTTATTCATCCAAAATCAGATAAATTCCATGACATTCCGTATTATACAGTGAATTCCATTTTTATGAATGCATTCTGTGATTCCGTCCATGTTTTCCACATCTCAGGAATCACAGAGCCGAGGAGTTCTTTTGACAGGCTTTCTGAATTGTGGTCTCTCTCATTATCAATCTGTTGTTGTATAATGAGCTGTTTTGGGGGATTTGATTTGGGCTGATGGTCACATCCATTTACAGTACTCAGGAGCAACACTGAGTATCAATAAGACCTCATCCATCCGTCCTGTTAGACAGACAGAGACAGAGGAGAATGGACTTGTGTCTGGTGTATTAATACAGAGACTCATCAAAACAAATGACAGCTGTGAGTGAAGTACATAATGAAGAGTGATGAGATCAGATCACACTCACAGCTCTGGCCAGAGCACCTCGTGATGCCTTCGTTCTACTCTTTCTGATACCACACTTTTACCATTTATGATGTGTGTTCAATAAAAAGGTTTCATGCATTTTCAATTCAGGTCACGTCTCTAGACTAAATGAACGATTCGAGAGTTGGTTCTTCTGATGTGATGATGTTTGCGAACAGCAGCAGTTCCGCTGCAGAGGTCAATCCACCAGAAACAGGGAAAGCGCACCATACGTTTGCATGTTGTAGTGCGTCATTAACCTCGCAGGTAAAGGCCGTTTCCTGTCAATGGCTCATTAGGTTCCCTCATTAGGAGGAGAAGATGTTTGAGTTTCTCTCTGAACTGAGATAGCCTTTGATCTGAAGCGAAACACTGTAACAAATGATGAAGAATTTCAGTGGAGTTTAAAGGAGCATCACGTTCATCACAACGCAAGCGTATTACTGTAACTCACTCCCGCTGCTCTAATATCTCCATCAGATCACATGACCATCAGGAACAGACCATCATTGAGTTTTAAATTGATTAGAATCGTTCTCTCTGCCACTGTACAGATATAGAGAAGCTTTAGCTTTTGGTATGTTATTATGTATTATTCTGTTCATAATCTTTTTTCCCTCAGTGTTGTTGCTCCTGCCACCTACTGGACACACTGCCAGCTGCACACTAGTTAATATCAGGAAGAAGCTGCTGCTAGAGACACATCTCTGAAATCTATAGATCAGGCACCTTATTGATCAAATCGTCACAATGCCACATACTGTATAATGGGTCTAGATCAGTGTTTGCCAACCTTTTTTTCAGGGGATCCCTATTTTAACAAAATTTTGTAACGACCCCCATTTTTTAAATGTATCTCATGATAAAACAGCGCTGCTTTACCCCACATACGCACGACCAGAAGCAGCGGAAGCGCTCGACTGTGGCATAATAAAAGCTCCGCTGCTTTACCCCACATACGCACGACCGGAAGCAGCGGAAGCGTTCGACTGTGGCATAATAAAAGCTCCGCTGCTTTACCCCACATACGCACGACCGGAAGCAGCGGAAGCGTTCGACTGTGGCATAATAAAAGCTCCGCTGCTTTACCCCACATACGCACGACCGGAAGCAGCGGAAGCGTTCGACTGTGGCATAATAAAAGCTCCGCTGCTTTACCCCACATACGCACGACCGGAAGCAGCGGAAGCGTTCGACTGTGGCATAATAAAAGCTCCGCTGCTTTACCCCACATACGCACGACCGGAAGCAGCGGAAGCGTTCGACTGTGGCATAATAAAAGCTCCGCTGCTTTACCCCACATACGCACGACCGGAAGCAGCGGAAGCGTTCGACTGTGGCATAATAAAAGCTCCGCTGCTTTACCCCACATACGCACGACCGGAAGCAGCGGAAGCGTTCGACTGTGGCATAATAAAAGCTCCGCTGCTTTACCCCACATACGCACGACCGGAAGCAGCGGAAGCGTTCGACTGTGGCATAATAAAAGCTCCGCTGCTTTACCCCACATACGCACGACCGGAAGCAGCGGAAGCGTTCGACTGTGGCATAATAAAAGCTCCGCTGCTTTACCCCACATACGCACGACCGGAAGCAGCGGAAGCGTTCGACTGTGGCATAATAAAAGCTCCGCTGCTTTACCCCACATACGCACGACCGGAAGCAGCGGAAGCGTTCGACTGTGGCATAATAAAAGCTCCGCTGCTTTACCCCACATACGCACGACCGGAAGCAGCGGAAGCGTTCGACTGTGGCATAATAAAAGCTCCGCTGCTTTACCCCACATACGCACGACCGGAAGCAGCGGAAGCGTTCGACTGTGGCATAATAAAAGCTCCGCTGCTTTACCCCACATACGCACGACCGGAAGCAGCGGAAGCGTTCGACTGTGGCATAATAAAAGCTCCGCTGCTTTACCCCACATACGCACGACCGGAAGCAGCGGAAGCGTTCGACTGTGGCATAATAAAAGCTCCGCTGCTTTACCCCACATACGCACGACCGGAAGCAGCGGAAGCGTTCGACTGTGGCATAATAAAAGCTCCGCTGCTTTACCCCACATACGCACGACCGGAAGCAGCGGAAGCGTTCGACTGTGGCATAATAAAAGCTCCGCTGCTTTACCCCACATACGCACGACCGGAAGCAGCGGAAGCGTTCGACTGTGGCATAATAAAAGCTCCGCTGCTTTACCCCACATACGCACGACCGGAAGCAGCGGAAGCGTTCGACTGTGGCATAATAAAAGCTCCGCTGCTTTACCCCACATACGCACGACCGGAAGCAGCGGAAGCGTTCGACTGTGGCATAATAAAAGCTCCGCTGCTTTACCCCACATACGCACGACCGGAAGCAGCGGAAGCGTTCGACTGTGGCATAATAAAAGCTCCGCTGCTTTACCCCACATACGCACGACCGGAAGCAGCGGAAGCGTTCGACTGTGGCATAATAAAAGCTCCGCTGCTTTACCCCACATACGCACGACCGGAAGCAGCGGAAGCGTTCGACTGTGGCATAATAAAAGCTCCGCTGCTTTACCCCACATACGCACGACCGGAAGCAGCGGAAGCGTTCGACTGTGGCATAATAAAAGCTCCGCTGCTTTACCCCACATACGCACGACCGGAAGCAGCGGAAGCGTTCGACTGTGGCATAATAAAAGCTCCGCTGCTTTACCCCACATACGCACGACCGGAAGCAGCGGAAGCGTTCGACTGTGGCATAATAAAAGCTCCGCTGCTTTACCCCACATACGCACGACCGGAAGCAGCGGAAGCGTTCGACTGTGGCATAATAAAAGCTCCGCTGCTTTACCCCACATACGCACGACCGGAAGCAGCGGAAGCGTTCGACTGTGGCATAATAAAAGCTCCGCTGCTTTACCCCACATACGCACGACCGGAAGCAGCGGAAGCGTTCGACTGTGGCATAATAAAAGCTCCGCTGCTTTACCCCACATACGCACGACCGGAAGCAGCGGAAGCGTTCGACTGTGGCATAATAAAAGCTCCGCTGCTTTACCCCACATACGCACGACCGGAAGCAGCGGAAGCGTTCGACTGTGGCATAATAAAAGCTCCGCTGCTTTACCCCACATACGCACGACCGGAAGCAGCGGAAGCGTTCGACTGTGGCATAATAAAAGCTCCGCTGCTTTACCCCACATACGCACGACCGGAAGCAGCGGAAGCGTTCGACTGTGGCATAATAAAAGCTCCGCTGCTTTACCCCACATACGCACGACCGGAAGCAGCGGAAGCGTTCGACTGTGGCATAATAAAAGCTCCGCTGCTTTACCCCACATACGCACGACCGGAAGCAGCGGAAGCGTTCGACTGTGGCATAATAAAAGCTCCGCTGCTTTACCCCACATACGCACGACCGGAAGCAGCGGAAGCGTTCGACTGTGGCATAATAAAAGCTCCGCTGCTTTACCCCACATACGCACGACCGGAAGCAGCGGAAGCGTTCGACTGTGGCATAATAAAAGCTCCGCTGCTTTACCCCACATACGCACGACCGGAAGCAGCGGAAGCGTTCGACTGTGGCATAATAAAAGCTCCGCTGCTTTACCCCACATACGCACGACCGGAAGCAGCGGAAGCGTTCGACTGTGGCATAATAAAAGCTCCGCTGCTTTACCCCACATACGCACGACCGGAAGCAGCGGAAGCGTTCGACTGTGGCATAATAAAAGCTCCGCTGCTTTACCCCACATACGCACGACCGGAAGCAGCGGAAGCGTTCGACTGTGGCATAATAAAAGCTCCGCTGCTTTACCCCACATACGCACGACCGGAAGCAGCGGAAGCGTTCGACTGTGGCATAATAAAAGCTCCGCTGCTTTACCCCACATACGCACGACCGGAAGCAGCGGAAGCGTTCGACTGTGGCATAATAAAAGCTCCGCTGCTTTACCCCACATACGCACGACCGGAAGCAGCGGAAGCGTTCGACTGTGGCATAATAAAAGCTCCGCTGCTTTACCCCACATACGCACGACCGGAAGCAGCGGAAGCGTTCGACTGTGGCATAATAAAAGCTCCGCTGCTTTACCCCACATACGCACGACCGGAAGCAGCGGAAGCGTTCGACTGTGGCATAATAAAAGCTCCGCTGCTTTACCCCACATACGCACGACCGGAAGCAGCGGAAGCGTTCGACTGTGGCATAATAAAAGCTCCGCTGCTTTACCCCACATACGCACGACCGGAAGCAGCGGAAGCGTTCGACTGTGGCATAATAAAAGCTCCGCTGCTTTACCCCACATACGCACGACCGGAAGCAGCGGAAGCGTTCGACTGTGGCATAATAAAAGCTCCGCTGCTTTACCCCACATACGCACGACCGGAAGCAGCGGAAGCGTTCGACTGTGGCATAATAAAAGCTCCGCTGCTTTACCCCACATACGCACGACCGGAAGCAGCGGAAGCGTTCGACTGTGGCATAATAAAAGCTCCGCTGCTTTACCCCACATACACACGACCAGAAGGAGCGGAACCGTTTGACTGTGGCATAATAAAAGCCCCGCTGCTTTACCCCACGTACACACGACCGGAAGCAGCGGAAGCGTTCGACTGTGGCATAATAAAAGCCCCGCTGCTTTACCCCACAAACGCACGACTGGAAGCAGCGAAAGCGCTCGACTGTGGCATAATAAAAGCTCCGCTGCTTTCCAGCTGTGTGTCGCACTCGTTCAGCGCCTCGTTTCGCTTCGACGGCTTTCAGCCTCACCCTGCTTCATTCTACTACGTTAATAAATCATTAGCTCATCCATGAACATGATTTCTGCCCGAGTCCCGTCGGATTGCATTGGCTGTGCGGATGAAGACCACAACTCCCATGATTCCACACTCAGTCACTCGTCATCAAACTACGCCTTTGTCTATTAGTTTGTTTTGAATACGCGCCCTCTAGCGACGAAAATTACATATTGTGCCTTTAGGTTTGTAAAAAATGCAACAACTGCAGAAACATTAAAATAATGCATTTAACATTGTGATGATGTAGTGGATTGAAGTTGAGTGTGTGTGTCTATTAGAGATGAGATGAGAAAGCACTATGAGTTTAGAGGCTTTCATAAAGTCTATTGTAGCAGTCTAATGTTTACGTCACATGAATTTAAACAGTCACTGAATATTAGAATTGTTAATAAAGTTGAAAAGTCAGAAACGAGCATAAGGAACCTGAGATGAGAAGCGGGTGTTCATGGGTTTATGTGATGGACCAGACTCTGGTCGCTGAAGGGATTGTGGGATGTGGCGATGTAGAGAGAAAAACGCCTAACTTCACGTAGGGCTGGACAATAATTAAATATCAATATGTATCGCGATATAATTTTTTTCAATAACGGTGATATGATTTTTAAACACATTTCCGATATTTTGATATACATTACCAGTTTCCCATACATTGATTTATTTGTGCTGTTTGACTTCGTTGAATAAACATGAGCACTGCATGTTTCAAAATCATAACACATCGCGGGTGTTTTATATGTATGTATCTCTGAAGGGAATTGACTGTCTTCAGAAAAGTTTCGCTGGCATTTTCATTTGATCTGATAAAGTAGCGTTCATGAGCGAAGCTGCTGTGATTACAGCCGTTACCGGGGAAACCGCTACTTTTATCACTCTAAAAGCGCCTTCTGCTAAATTAATACTTTTATGTAGCAAGGATGCTTAAAATTGATCAAAAGTGATGATAAAGGCATTTATAATGTTACAAAAGATTTCTATTTCAGATAAATAGTGTTCATATCGATATCGGAATTATATCGTATCGACCGAAATTAAGAAATATATCGTGATATCAATTTTGGCCATATCGTCCAGCCCTAACTTCACGTTAGCAGAAGGCTATTGGCTGAATTGAGGCCTGAGAGGCATTATGGGTAAACAGTGGCGGTGTGTTGGACTCCAGCAGTATACAGTTAATAAGCCAGCCTCGACGCTGCGACACATGAGTTATGCATCTGTCCGAATCGTGTCTCCTCCACTCCCAGCAGAGCCTGACCTTCCTCTGGCTCATAAATAATACAGAGCTCATAAAATACTGATTTAAAGAAACGTTGTAGCGAACCACGACTGGCCGCAGCACATCCTCAGACAGACATCACTCAAGGGATAGCGCTTCTGACTCTACGGCTGCTTTTGAAGCCGTATTTCATTCACATTTCCCCCAGAATGCTCAGTTCCATCTGTTATAGTCAGAGAAATGAACCGGATGCTGCATTACTGGTGTGAATGTGGCTGAAATGCATCTGGCTTTTTGACATCCTGCAGAATGTCTGTTCGAAACTACAGTGCTTTGTGTTAGATGTTAGATCTTGATCAGAGCGACTAGCATTTCTGTGCTAGTGTACTAGTGAACTTTTAGCAAGCGTTATACTGATGTGTACCACTGATCTTTACACGCATCCTCATGCAGCGTCAGTCTGTACAGCACCTGTCAAAAGTTTGGAAACATTACAATTTGTTAATGCTTTCATTGAAGTCTCTTCTGCTCACCAAGGCTGCATTTGCTTGATCAAAAATACAGTAAAATCAATTATTATTGGTGCTCAGTTATTAATGGTTCCTATTATTATCAATGTTAATAATAGTTTTTATGCAAATATTTTGTGGATTTTTTTTTCAGGATTCACAGATGAATGGAAAGTTCAAAAGAACAGCCTTTAATTGAAATATAAATCTTTTGTAACATTATAAATGTCTTTACTGTCACTTTGATCAATTTAATGTATATTTGCTAAATAAAAGCATTAAGCAAAACACATACCCAAAATATTTGAATGGTAGTGTATCACGGTTTCCACAAATATAATTGTTTTCAACATTGATGATAATCAGAAATGTTTCTTGAGCAGCAAATCAGCATATTATACTGATTTCTGAAGTTCATGTGACACTGAAGACTGGAGTAATGATGCTGAAAATACAGCTGCGCATCACAGAAATACAGTCTAACAGATATTCACATAGAAAACAGCTATTTTACATTGTAATAATATTTCAGTGTTTTTACTGTATTGTTGAGCACTTAAAAGCAGCCTTGAGCAGAAGAGACTTCTTTGACGAACATTATAAAGTTGAATGTTTCCAAACTTTTTGCAAGACGACAACTCGCTCCTCGTACACTCTGATTGGCCATTTCTTGTGTTGTGTTTCACTGCATTTTCATGTTCTGAATCTCTGTACGATCCGCAGGCGTTCAGAGGGAATTATGGCCCGTGTTTAATGATTTAACCAATGCAAGCTTCCCTATTCCCACATAACAGCTGCCTTCATCCACTAATTAAACGTGATAAATTCTCCTCCAAGGTCCTTAATGCTTCCAACAATGAATCAAACATGATCATACATTTAGTCAAGACACCATTAATTATAAGCTGACCCAATCTTTTGTGGATTCACTGATATTATTACCTGATGCTCAAATGAGTGGGACTGTGGGTAAATATATTTTCTGTGCACTGAAATAAAATCTGTTCACCGTTCTGCTGGTGAGATACAGTGGGGCAAAAAAGTATTTAGTCAGCCACCAATTGTGCAAGTTCTCCCACTTAAAAAGATGAGAGAGGCCTGTAATTTTCATCATAGGTATACCTCAACTATGAGAGACAAAATGAGAAAAAAAATGAAAACCTTGTGAAGACTTACAGAAAATGTTTGACCTCTGTCATTGCCAACAAAGTGTATATAACAAAGTATTGAGATGAAATTTTGTTATTGACCAAATACTTATTTTCCACCTTAATTTGCAAATAAATTCTTTAAAAATCCTACAATGTGATTTTCTGGATTTTTTTTCTTATTTTGTCTCTCCTAGTTGAGGTATACCTATGATGAAAATTACAGGCCTCTCTCATCTTTTTAAGTGGGAGAACTTGCACAATTGGTGGCTGACTAAATACTTTTTTTCCCCACTGTACATACATGATACATATATGGCACCTATGATGTTCGACTTCGCCTGTCGGAGATCACTAAAAATAACATTAAAGAGGTGTGTGAACTTGCAAGTTTGATGTCAGACACTGTAATATGCTCTGGTCCCCTCCCTGCTTACCGTGGTGATGAGATACATAGCAGACTGTCATCACTCAATGGCTAGAAGTGGTGCCCGCAGAATAACATAGGTTTCATAGACAATTGGAGGAGTTTTTGGGGCAGACCTGACCTGTTGAAAAGAGATGGTCTTCATCCCTTCTGGGGTGGTGCTGCTCTTCTGTCTAGAAATATGGCACGTAGTCTTAGAGTTTGCACTTGACTAACTGTCTCGGATCATTATCTAGTCTCGTGTATTCTCCGTATAGCTAAAGCTATATGTTTAAATTCCTCAGCATATCCAATAGATACAGTTGCTCCTTTATGCTTAAAGAAGATTAAGGAAAAGAGTCCGACACCATGGTATAACGAACACACTTGTGCCTTAAAGAGAGCATCTCGGAGAATGGAGCGCAGATGGAACAAAACAAAACTAGAGGTATCTTGTATTGCATGGAGTGAAAGTACTTCCACTTATAGAAGAGCTCTAAAAACGGCTAGATCTGCTTACTTTTCATCTCTTTTAGAAGAAAACACATTTATTCAATGCAGTGGCTAAATTAACAAAAAATAAAGCATCAACAGGCGCAGACATTCCCCAACAGCACAGCAGTAATGACTTTATGAACCTTTTTACTTCCAAGATCAATACTATTAGACCTGTAATTTCATGGTTAACAGCAGCTGCATTTCCCCCAAAAATTGATGTATTTTGTGATGTCAGGTTCTGAACTAAACTCTGAGGGGATTTACATTTAAATTTATGCATTTGCCAGATGCTTTTATACAAAGAAATGAACACTGTATTAAAAACAAATTTTTATCAGTTTTAAGCCACAAGTCCGAGTCAAGTATGGAGTCTTTAAGCTGGAGTCAGAGACAAGTTTGGAGTCATTTCATTAATTGTTGCAAATATATTCTCATCCTTAAAAATCCTATTTACATGGTTGTATTTTAAAAACAAAATATTTTCCAGGAATACTACTAAGATTCTAGCTCAACTTGTCTTCCTCTGCCTGTATACAGTGTCAGACCAAGATACATAAATACTGCTCTGTGTGTGTTCACTGTGTGTGTGTGTTCACTACTCACTGCTGTGTGTGTGTGTGTGTGTTCACTACCCACTGCTGTGTGTGTGTGTGTGTGTGTGTGTTCACTACTCACTGGTGTGTGTGTGTGTGTGTGTGTTCACTACCCACTGCTCTGTGTGCTCCTGACTAGTGACCAGTCACTGTGTGAATGTCCACAAAACTGGACGACTTTCTGAATGGACTGACTATAATGTGAATAATATGTAATCAATAAAAAAGTAACTGACTACGAGTATTTTAATGTAATGTATTTTTATTAGGGCTGGGCAAGTTAACGCGTTATTATCGCGTTAACGCATTAATTGATTAACGCCGACAATTATTTTATCGCGTGTTAACGCAGTTTTTTTATTATTATGAAAGTCCGTTGCTCACTGGCTCTAAATACACACACAGACAAACCATGGGTTACAGGAGGGTGGGATGTTGATCAGTAGGTTACTGGCTTGGGACGGGTGTCATCACCCGTCTCAACCAATGAGAGCATATGGGGTGGACCTAAGACTGCAGCAGCGTTCACATGAAGCACTCACAAATTCATAAGTGGGAAATAGTAACTTAGTAAGTTTCCGATAGTACGTGAAGACAGCAGAGAAGCGCTCTCACTCAGCACAGTGGAGTGCATCGTTGTGTTATTAACTTTGTGGTTTATTATGTTGAGTTGTTTGGAATGCTGTAAGACACGTCCCTCTCACAATATATTGCTTTACAGATCTATCACTTTTGCCGCTCAGAAATGTTCACGCAATCGTGCTGCATGCATCAGAAGTTCAGCGCTCTGACACTACATGCGTACCGCGCCAAAGCCCAATTGAACCGCGCTCTCGCCCACCTCTTCCAACCGAGCCAGGGCCGGCTAAACAAACCACGCCCGAGCACGGCACGGAGCGATCACACTAGTCAAAAAACTGGGCCTTGGGGGTCAATCGCGCTCGAGCATGATCAAGATTGCCTAGTGTGAGTACTTATTATCGCGCACGAGTCTCTACCCGCCCACACCCGCACTCTCCCATCACTCGCCCACACCGCACTCTGTTGCGTTGGTACCCGCGATCGTGCAGGTCTCTACTCAGAAGGTGCCTGAGGCTCTGGACTCTGAGCAAAGTTGATTAATCGTGATTTTAAAAAATGTATCATTGCCCAGCACTAATTTTTATGTAATTTGATCTAATTACAAGTATTTCATTTTTGGAATCTGATCACGTAATCCAGATTACATGTAGTTAAATGGCCCCGAACTCCGGATGAGATCCGCCGGCTGTAGACTGACCACATTCTCCTTTCATTACTCATTGTTACTCACTGTATTTGTAGACTCTGGTTTTGTCCACCTGTGTTTTTATGTCCTGTATATAAACGAGAGCTGTGTTTAGTGTTACAGGAAAACAGTGTTGAATTATTTCACCAGGGAATCAAATCGCCGGCTAATTATAAGACTCCTGTTTTAAAAATGGAGCTGGGGATCACATGTTGTGGAGGGATGTTAATCTTTAGTTTTCATTCTGTCTGTCTCTTACTCTCCGTTCACTCTTCTTTGAGTCAGCACTTTCTGTCCTTTCTTCTCTCTGTTCTGCATTGTGTTGTTTCTTCTGTTCAGGGAGTTGTTTTCCAATAAATTCAATTGTGGCAGTAAGAGGCGTCCGCTGAGAGCGCCACTCTAACAAAGCTGAGAAATGGCCTGCTGGCTCTCTGCTCTCATTTCTGCTGATCTGAGATGTCCTGAGCCCAAGACAAGCAAAGGAACAATTGCTGAGAATGATGTGAAAACACTGAGACCCTTTTAACAGTGTTTACTGATTCATTTCAGCAGTAAAGATCTGCGATTTCTGAAAGGTTACCCTTGTCGTAATGTGATTGTGAGATTCCTGTCGCCTGCTGATCCCAATAAAAGAACATTTGAAAGCATTTTCCAGTGTGATTTGATGTCAGACACTGTAATATGCTCTGGTCCCCTCCCTGCTTACCGTGGTGATGAGATACATAGCAGACTGTCATCACTCAATGGCTAGAAGTGGTGCCCGCAGAATAACATAGGTTTCATAGACAATTGGAGGAGTTTTTGGGGCAGACCTGACCTGTTGAAAAGAGATGGTCTTCATCCCTTCTGGGGTGGTGCTGCTCTTCTGTCTAGAAATATGGCACGTAGTCTTAGAGTTTGCACTTGACTAACTGTCTCGGATCATTATCTAGTCTCGTGTATTCTCCGTATAGCTAAAGCTATATGTTTAAATTCCTCAGCATATCCAATAGATACAGTTGCTCCTTTATGCTTAAAGAAGATTAAGGAAAAGAGTCCGACACCATGGTATAACGAACACACTTGTGCCTTAAAGAGAGCATCTCGGAGAATGGAGCGCAGATGGAACAAAACAAAACTAGAGGTATCTTGTATTGCATGGAGTGAAAGTACTTCCACTTATAGAAGAGCTCTAAAAACGGCTAGATCTGCTTACTTTTCATCTCTTTTAGAAGAAAACACATTTATTCAATGCAGTGGCTAAATTAACAAAAAATAAAGCATCAACAGGCGCAGACATTCCCCAACAGCACAGCAGTAATGACTTTATGAACCTTTTTACTTCCAAGATCAATACTATTAGACCTGTAATTTCATGGTTAACAGCAGCTGCATTTCCCCCAAAAATTGATGTATTTTGTGATGTCAGGTTCTGAACTAAACTCTGAGGGGATTTACATTTAAATTTATGCATTTGCCAGATGCTTTTATACAAAGAAATGAACACTGTATTAAAAACAAATTTTTATCAGTTTTAAGCCACAAGTCCGAGTCAAGTATGGAGTCTTTAAGCTGGAGTCAGAGACAAGTTTGGAGTCATTTCATTAATTGTTGCAAATATATTCTCATCCTTAAAAATCCTATTTACATGGTTGTATTTTAAAAACAAAATATTTTCCAGGAATACTACTAAGATTCTAGCTCAACTTGTCTTCCTCTGCCTGTATACAGTGTCAGACCAAGATACATAAATACTGCTCTGTGTGTGTTCACTGTGTGTGTGTGTTCACTACTCACTGCTGTGTGTGTGTGTGTGTGTTCACTACCCACTGCTGTGTGTGTGTGTGTGTGTTCACTACCCACTGCTGTGTGTGTGTGTGTGTGTTCACTACCCACTGCTGTGTGTGTGTGTGTGTGTTCACTACCCACTGCTGTGTGTGTGTGTGTGTGTTCACTACCCACTGCTGTGTGTGTGTGTGTGTGTTCACTACCCACTGCTGTGTGTGTGTGTGTGTGTTCACTACCCACTGCTGTGTGTGTGTGTGTGTGTTCACTACCCACTGCTCTGTGTGCTCCTGACTAGTGACCAGTCACTGTGTGAATGTCCACAAAACTGGACGACTTTCTGAATGGACTGACTATAATGTGAATAATATGTAATCAATAAAAAAGTAACTGACTACGAGTATTTTAATGTAATGTATTTTTATTAGGGCTGGGCAAGTTAACGCGTTATTATCGCGTTAACGCATTAATTGATTAACGCCGACAATTATTTTATCGCGTGTTAACGCAGTTTTTTTATTATTATGAAAGTCCGTTGCTCACTGGCTCTAAATACACACACAGACAAACCATGGGTTACAGGAGGGTGGGATGTTGATCAGTAGGTTACTGGCTTGGGACGGGTGTCATCACCCGTCTCAACCAATGAGAGCATATGGGGGGGACCTAAGACTGCAGCAGCGTTCACATGAAGCACTCACAAATTCATAAGTGGGAAATAGTAACTTAGTAAGTTTCCGATAGTACGTGAAGACAGCAGAGAAGCGCTCTCACTCAGCACAGTGGAGTGCATCGTTTTATTAACTTTGTGGTTTATTATTTTGAGTTGTTTGGAATGCGGTAAGACACGGCCCTCTCACAATATATTGCTTTACAGATCTATCACTTTTGCCGCTCAGAAATGTTCACGCAATCATGCTGCATGTATCAGAAGTTCCGCGGTCCGGCGCGGTTAGTGCTCACACTACATGTGTACTGCGCTCTGGCCCACCTCTTCCAAGCGTTGCACGGAGCGATCACACTAGTCAAACGAACCAAGCTTTGGGGGTCAAACACGCTCGGGCGCGGTTAAGATTGCCTAGTGAGAGTACACCCTTATTCTCGCGCATCCCGCACACGAGTCTACCCACCCGCACTCGCCCATCAAGTGTTGTCCTGCGCCACACACTGTTGCGTTGGGTCCCGCGATAGTGCAGGTCTCTTCTCGGAAGGTGCCTGTTATAATGTTATGATCGAGGCTCTGGACTCTTGAGTATAACTTGTTTTTCGATAACAAACTAAAATATTTTATATAAAAACTTTAATGCCCTCGCAGTGGCAAATAGCTTTGGTTTTATATTAGGGCTGTCAATCGATTCAAATTTTTTATCTGATTAATCACATCCTTTTTTCTGTGATTAATTGCGATTAATCACACACTTCATGAAATTAAGCATAGACCATTTAACTTGCCGCTCAGAAATGTTCACGCAATCGTGCTGCATGCATCAGAAGTTCAGCGCTCTGACACTACATGCGTACCGCGCCAAAGCCCAATTGAACCGCGCTCTCGCCCACCTCTTCCAACCGAGCCAGGGCCGGCTAAACAAACCACGCCCGAGCACGGCACGGAGCGATCACACTAGTCAAAAAACTGGGCCTTGGGGGTCAATCGCGCTCGAGCATGATCAAGATTGCCTAGTGTGAGTACTTATTATCGCGCACGAGTCTCTACCCGCCCACACCCGCACTCTCCCATCACTCGCCCACACCGCACTCTGTTGCGTTGGTACCCGCGATCGTGCAGGTCTCTACTCAGAAGGTGCCTGAGGCTCTGGACTCTGAGCAAAGTTGATTAATCGTGATTTTAAAAAATGTATCATTGCCCAGCACTAATTTTTATGTCAAACTGGGCCTTGGGGGTCAATCGCGCTCGAGCATGATCAAGATTGCCTAGTGTGAGTACTTATTATCGCGCACGAGTCTCTACCCGCCCACACCCGCACTCTCCCATCACTCGCCCGCACCGCACTCTGTTGCGTTGGTACCCGCGATCGTGCAGGTCTCTACTCAGAAGGTGGCTGAGGCTCTGGACTCTGAGCAAAGTTGATTAATCGTGATTTTAAAAAATGTATCATTGCCCAGCACTAATTTTTATGTAATTTGATCTAATTACAAGTATTTCATTTTTGGAATCTGATCACGTAATCCAGATTACATGTAGTTAAATGGCCCCGAACTCCGGATGAGATCCGCCGGCTGTAGACTGACCACATTCTCCTTTCATTACTCATTGTTACTCACTGTATTTGTAGACTCTGGTTTTGTCCACCTGTGTTTTTATGTCCTGTATATAAACGAGAGCTGTGTTTAGTGTTACAGGAAAACAGTGTTGAATTATTTCACCAGGGAATCAAATCGCCGGCTAATTATAAGACTCCTGTTTTAAAAATGGAGCTGGGGATCACATGTTGTGGAGGGATGTTAATCTTTAGTTTTCATTCTGTCTGTCTCTTACTCTCCGTTCACTCTTCTTTGAGTCAGCACTTTCTGTCCTTTCTTCTCTCTGTTCTGCATTGTGTTGTTTCTTCTGTTCAGGGAGTTGTTTTCCAATAAATTCAATTGTGGCAGTAAGAGGCGTCCGCTGAGAGCGCCACTCTAACAAAGCTGAGAAATGGCCTGCTGGCTCTCTGCTCTCTTTTCTGCTGATCTGAGATGTCCTGAGCCCAAGACAAGCAAAGAAACAATTGCTGAGAATGATGTGAAAACACTGAGACCCTTTTAACAGTGTTTACTGATTCATTTCAGCAGTAAAGATCTGCGATTTCTGAAAGGTTACCCTTGTCGTAATGTGATCGTGAGATTCCTGTCTCCTGCTGATCGCAATAAAAGAACATTTGAAAGCCTTTTCCAGTGTGAATGAAATGCCTGTTTCTGTGAAGCTTGTTGACTGTGTTGGTTTGGTGTGTTTTGCAGGAACTCCACATACTGTATGAAAGTGTCCATGTCGCTCACGGTGGCCGAGAACAACACGGGTCTCTGCTACAACTCCAAGATGAGGTACTTCGAGAAGGCCGAGCTGAGTAAGAGCAAAGACATCCTCTGTCCTGACATCGATGACTACATACAGACCGGAAAAGAGCCAGAGATTACATGGTACAAGGTACGATCACGTGCTGTATTCACCACTGAGCAGACAGGTTGTTTGGTTTAGTGTAATACCCTTCAGTTTGTTTCCATGCCATCATCTTCATGCAGAAGACTCATGCAGTTAGGGTTAGGCAGAAACTGACTTTATATCAGTCCTGATGTCCTGAGGCAAAGACAATGAGATGGAAAGTTTTGTGAATGGATCAGTTTCGGCCACCCATAAGACAGGTGAAATTGGACTGCACACTAATTCAGATGAGCCTCAAATTAAACGTCTGCCACTCTTTCTGGCTAAATTGAATGAAAGACAGACCGTGGCTATGGACGTTTGTGCTGGAAACATAACTGGATTTAGTTTTCATCAATGTGAACTTCTTCATTCTGCTTAGTTTGATATACGAGTTCAAACTGAAAGATAAAACAAACACACGGCATGAGCAACAAATTACTCATTTGATCCTGTTCTTTACTGGTTGATATCAGTCTTCATGCCGTGGCTTTATATAAATTGAGCTAGTCTAACAAAGAGTTTTCTTCATTCAAAAAACGTTTTAATATTTTGTAGTGCTTTTTCTCATCATTTTTTATTCAAATGGTTGAATTGCATCTGCGCTATCATTGACGATTAGAAAACCCTTCATCTTTGAACATTTATTTCTTAGCTGAGATTCACACTGGTTAACGTCAGCACAGTTCGTGCATTATCTTCTTATGGTTCGCTGCCTTGATAATGAACTCATCTGCTCATCGACATGGAAATTAATAAGTGCTAAATAAATGATTGACAGGCGTTGCCAAGGTAACAATTACAGATGAAACTCTAGCTGTTGTCAAAACACTGTCAAGTATGAAATCTGTAGTGCTGCAGTCTGTTGACAGCATCGAAAGCCGCCCACTTGAAGGCGATTTATTAACATGTCATTCCAATGAAATGTGTTCGGAGCCGCATTAAACTGCCGATCTGTTTATGGATGCAGGAATGCCGGCCGAAACAGTGGAGACAGAGCATCGTCAGGAAGGTGGATGTGCTCTCCATCAAAGACGTGCGGGAAGACGACATCGGGAATTACACCTGCGAATTACAGTTTGGGAGTTTTGTGGTGAGGAGGACCACCGAGCTGTCCGTCACAGGTAAGATGAGCTCTTCTAAGCCAGGTGTATCCGGTCCGGCTGTTTCCTGAAGAGTTAAGCTTCATCCTTCACTCAACAGCTCAACCAGTCCAGGTCTTTAGGATCTCTAGAAACTCCCAGGCAGGTGTTGCTGCTAAACTCTGCAGCAAAAAACTTTGGATCTGATCTGTAGTTAGTGGTGTGTTTTTGGTGGATTGTGTGTGTGTTAGGGTCAACCGCAGAGGGCAGCATGAGGCCTGTCTGTAAATGCTGCCACGACCTTCATTTAGTATGATATTAAAATGCACAGGAGATGCTCATGCACAGCTGGAAATGCATTACAAGCATCAGCTTGGCTGTTCTTCAAAAGTCCACAAACAGTGACTATGAGAGGAGGAGGCGTTTCTCTCATTTTGACACGCGTCACATGTCCGTCCTGGTTCGCCGTGATTTTGCCAAATAAGACATGTTACTGGATCAACATTACTGTCCAAAAATACAGACTTAACCCAATCCCCACCCCTAAACCTAACCTTACCCATAATTTATTCCTAAAATCAGAGAGAAATGATAGCTGATTAACAAGGCTGTAGAAGCACCTAATCCTGATCGTAAGCCTAAAACTGACATTTCCTGAAAAGTTATCGCTCAATTCTGATTGGTTGATTGGAATGATGTTCCCGGATCAACAAGGATGTTGATCCGGGAACATGTTGTACTTGGTTAAATCATGCTCACCGTCCGTCCTGATGTTTAGGACTTAGAAAGAGGTTGAGCAGAATTCAGAACTGAAGAATCAGTTCACTTTCAGTTCATGCGTGTGAATTTGAATTGAACTGGCATGCAGGAAGTTGAATTGGAACTGTAATTCAGAGTAATTCAGCACAGGTAAAGCATTCTGGGAAATGGAGTGATTTTCCAGCCTAAACCATTGAAGTTCATTTATTCAGTGTGTTAAAATGCATCTAAATTGCAGTTTTGCGTTTTGTTTGCTATCTCAAATTGAACTCTTGAACTCTCAGACTTTCTTAATTCAGTTAGAATGCAGATGGGTGAAACTAAAGGCTGATGGTCACTCTATTGTTGCTTTTCCACTGTGGTGGATCTCTGAGGTCAAGCCTGAAATCAGCTGTCGTTTAATTCACAGCCCAGCTGGAAGAGACGTTTTCACAGAGTCAGAGCAATGAGTCTGTCTGTGATGAGCACACACACACACACACACACACACACACAATCACACACACACACACAGACACTCACACACTCACACAGGTTTGTTTTTGTGAAAAGTGGGGACATCCCATAGGCGTAATGGTTTTTATACTGTACAGACCGTATAATCTATTGCCCTACACCAACCCTACCCCTAAACCTACCCCTCACAGGAGACTTTCTGCATTTTTAGATTTTCAAAAAAACTAATTCTGAATTATTTATAAGCCTTTTGAATTACAGGGACACCGAAAATGTCCTCATAAATCACCTTCTCGTTGTAATACCTATCATACCCATGTTATTATACAAATTTGTGTCTTCATAAACCACATAAACATGCACACACAGACACACTCACACACACACATAAACCACATAAACATGCGCACACACACACATAAACCACATAAACATGCGCGCACACACACACACACATAAACCACATAAACATGCGCACACACACACACACAAAAACCACATAAACATGCACACACACACACACACACACACACACACACACACACAGTTTTAAGGTACTTTACTGGCATGACAGATATTTTTGCATTCATATTGCTAAAGCATTTGCAGCATTTGCAGTTCAAACTGAGAATAGTGCAGAACATAAACATAAATTAAGAAAAATAAAACAGTGTAATTGACAAAGAAATGTAGTCCGGATGACAGTAAAGAATACAATTGAATTACAAGTAGAGTAAATAAAAGTCATTCTGATAATGCAATGATAAGAGAGAATGATAATAAATAGTGCTGAGACACAGACTGGAGTCGATCCTTGCTGTGTCTCAGATTGTGACAGACGAACACACACCATTACAGAAGGTGTGTTTGATTAGGGCTGAAGATATCCTGATGTTGTGTCTCTATACTCTATACCTGCTCGAGAGCCTGTGTTTTATCGGAGTGCTGATAGAGTGTCAATGTGTTTTTAGGGTCTGATATCATTGACCTTTACTTCATTTGTTTGAGTTTCCAAATGAGTGATGTAATTGTGCTGTAATTTGCTTGAGTTAGTCAGTCTTGTTGTGGTGTGATGATGTTATAATAGATATTAGAGAAGATAATGTCACTGATTTCTTTGCTCATTTCTTGACATTGCAGGGCTTCATCTCTTTCTTTCTCCAAAAACAGTAAGGCGCATATTCTTCTTTTTTATATATGTATATTCAGTGTCGGGGAAAGTTACTTTTAAAAGTAATGCATTATGATATTGCGGTACTCTCTTAAAAAAGTAACTAATTGCATTAGTTACTTTTTATGAAAAGTAATGCATTATGTTACGTTTTTGTTACTTTTTCTCATCTGGGCTGGGCTTGCTTGTTTGTTTTTAATATGAAAACTTCTATTTTTGTCAAATGTAAAAGCCCTTTCACACCAAAAGTTAAATAAATGTGCCTCAATAAGGCTGAAGGAAGTAATTTTTGCTTATTCGAATGGTTGAATTGGATCATTGAAGGTCAGCAGCAACAATATTGGTTAACAAAATGGGATTAAATACATAAAGGATATTTGTGCTATTTAACATATTTAATTATTGCAGGTTTTGCATGTTCTGAGTTTGCATTTCACTGTTTTTAGTCATTTTGAGAAATACCAGTCCAGATCTACAGTAAGATCATGTTCACACACAACACCTCTGCACTCACTCCTGATTCTCTCAACATGAGCACAAGAGAGCTGTCAGTCAATACATGAGAAACAGTAACTGCCGTTACTTATCTGAAAAAGTAACTAAATTAAAAATAATGCGTTAGTTTACTAGTTACTTGAAAAAAGTGATCTGATTACGTAACTCTTAACGTTGCTACTTGTAATACATTACTCCCAACACTGTTTATATTTGAATGCCATATGACACTCAGCATGCTATATTTTTTGTGTCCAGTATCTTCAAGAATCTGCTGATTGTAACCTATTATGCAGAGATATATATAAGCTTCAGCTTATTACAGGTTCGACTCCCTGAATGCTGGTTTATGTGCAAAGCTCTTTTCCTCAGGATTGTACTACATATTAAAGATGGCGGGTTTGTGTGCGTCAATCCTTCTTCTGTGGGTTTTTCTGAGCTGATGCCGAGTGTCTCCCTTGTTGTGTTTTTACTCTCGCAGTTTCTAATAATTCACCTTCATGTGCTCTTACGTGAGCTGTCAGTTACTCAGACCGCGTCATTTCATGCAGCCCTGTTGGAAGGTAAAAAGCTCATTACTGTGTGACTAAAACAGGAGAAATGAGACAGCGTGGGTGCTAGCACATCATGTACGGTTTCTACATGCCGGCTCGTTGAGTTCTGTGCTCACAGATGCTTAAACTGTCATTCAGCAGTGGGTCGCCGGCTCTTTTCTAGAACAGTCCAGTCCAGTTCGTGCTTACAGGGAGTGAGCAAATCCTCTGTGTTCAGTTTTCACTATTCACCAAACAGCCAGATGCGGCTTATTAAAATGCATCACTTATAGAAATGGCTTATCTGCTTCCTATAGGACGTCAGCGTAAGACCCTCGTCCCAGTGCCCAACTAATGAAAACAGATGATTATACTTATTGAATTTGTGTCATGGATTTGGCTCATGGGCTTCTCAGAGTAAGTGCTTGAAAACATGTTCCGGAATGGGAGGGTAGAGATAGATTTATTTTTCTTTTATGGAAAGAGATGGAAGTCTTTAGGCGTGTGATGAACTCCCTCTGGATCTTCATAAAAAACTATTCCAGCTCAAGACTCTAATATACCATTGCAAATGTATTGTCCACCATGTATTCTAAATAGAAACAAACATAAAACAATGATTTTTTTAATGCTATCTGTTAGCCTAATTCTGATGTTGAAGCTGGGAAAGACTAAACTTTGAGTAAATGCTTTTGCAGTTCAGCTATTTATAGAACACACATGTGTGTTCATGTTCAGTTGTTACAGAGCTGACGAGACGCGAGGATCCATCTGCAAGGCTTTATTGTGGAGAAGACAGAGACGTGGTCATGAAGCAGGCAGGGTCAAACAGAGGCAGACAGGTGATGTTCAGTCATGTTGAGTAGTCTTTATCTTCATCATCGGGAGCGTTCATATTCTTGTTTGTTTCTGATTTGTCTGATTTGGGAAGCTTTGTTCTAACAGTGTTGACATTTAGCATAACCTTTTGTGTCTGTCGCTCTGCTCCTCTCGTTTATGCGGATCCAGTCCGGCTGTGGCTCTGGCTTCCTTTGGAACAATTTTATTTTGTGGAGAAGAAATATAAAATAAATGTATAATTACAAACTGCTGTAGTTAGTTTTAAGAGAATATAATTGAAATATCACAGTTGTGCTAAATATCTACACAGCTGTGATTTTACTATGGTATTAACACTGTAATCTTTAGTAATTATTTTCTCTAGGATTCAGTTCTGTAGAGTTTTACATACAGTATGTTTCTTACAGCCAACTGATATCTGGGATACTCGGTGTCTTATTCATGTTCGATATTAATGATGTTGCACGCAATTAAAATCATGCATTATGCCCTAAATGAATTTTCACATTGTATAAGCCACAGCTTTTTGATTCCACATGATTCATTGAGTCATTTAATCACTGAAGTGTTATGATGTTTCCGTGGAATCATCTGTTTTCAGTTCTGCTAGTAATGTAGCTTTGCATCAAGTGCTTTGAATGTTGCAGCATCTGTTTTTTGTGGCAGTTTGTAATACAGTAATGCATTAGGAACTGACTGGGTTAATATTGGGCTTTTGCTAGAGAAATATGGATCTGCTAACAGCTCGCGGCTCAGAGAGGATTCTCCTCAGATGAGCCGTTATATAACAGCGTCGCCTCATCGTGAGCAGGTGAACATCTAAACACACAGCAGCGTTCAGTTCTGTCCGCTGATTATCATATGAAAGGTGAATAATTATTCTCTTAATTGAGTATAACGAGGGTGTGCAGAAGTTCTGAAGAAGCACAGCTCTGTTTCAGGCGCTGCTGTCCTTTATGAGGGTGTGTTTGGATCTTTTTTCCTAGAGGAAAACCAGAGTGAACGCTTAAGCATTTGAGTGTGTTTGTGCAGCCGGAGCCGAGACATATTTCCCCATCCTCTCTCTCTCTCCAGGAACAGTAAAGCTCATCCCACATAAAAATCAATATTTAATGTCAACATTTTATGATGTTTTTTTTCTCTTGTGCTTTTCTAATATGAGCTCAGATGAGGCTTGCGTGTGATATTAGTGTACGTTGTGTTGTCTGTGGTGCCCCACGTCACCTGTCAGCCCAACTTCAGATCTGTCACTCAAACTGCTGTCGTCGTGGCAACAGAGTGGAAAATAATGAGACATATTCCCACCTTATGGTTCCTGTACTGCCATATTACATATGAGAGAGAGGGAGGGAGGAATAGAGAGGGAAATGAAGAGAACAGCTGCAGCAGAAAGACAAAGGCTTGATGCAGAGAGAAGGAAAATATGGCTGAAGTGGAGAGAGATCGGAGAGAGAGAGAGAGAGAGCGCGTTTGGAGTATTCAGTATGATGGATGAGAATGTGATCAATGCCAGCGATCTGTCATGTGGCTCATTTTCTTAAACACATTACTGATGGAGACGCTCGTCCAGCGGCCGCTCTCTTTACAGGGTTAAACGGCAGCCGACCTTCTTCATTTATTACACCACTTCACATTTCTCTCTGTCGTCTCATCAGTGCATTTACATGAAGCTGCAGCGGGGGTTTTATGTAGTTGAGCTACAGTCACCAGCTCTGTCCAAGAGCATGTGACACGATGTGCAATTGAATACTTAAAAACACACGTCATGTGACACTTCCGGAGCCGGTCTCAGTCTGATTAACATGTAGACACTCTGAGCTCCAATCACATGATCATTAACAAAAATCTGATTGGGACTAAAGCCGTCTGGATATTTATGATGTTTAATATTACCATGTGACTTCTTGCTTAATTAGGATCTTCTAAAACTGACGAGGGGTGTGACGACACGAGGAGCCGGCAGGAGACACAAGCTCATTTTGAAGGGAAACTAAAAGAGAAGTTGAGGCTGGTGTGCAGCGCCCGTCGTCCTGATGTGTGTCAGGGGTTTGTGATGAGGAGGCACTTTTCCTCTAAGCTCAGAGTAGTTTTAAATAAATGAGCGGCGAGGCCATGGCTGGCGTGGAGGAGAATGTCTAATGTGGTTATATTTAGAAGTCATTAGTTAGGCCTGGCCAAATGAAGGGCTGTTTTTAAAGTGTTCTTCATTAATTACACAGGATCCTCCATCTTGATGGAGTGCGAGTGAGATAAGAACCATATTCAGGTCAGAGAGATCCATGCAGGGACTTACACATGATATTGATGCTCTGGTTATGTAAGGGCTCTGTTCCAAACCCAGTGAACGAGCTTCAGGACCTCCATAGAGACTTCACGTGTGTGCAGAACGATCGTGTGGCCTTAATGTGCTGCTTTATAACTTTTCCATTCTAAAGCACCCATATACAGTCAAACCAAACATTATTCAGACACCAGATATAATTTTTTATATTTTTTACTAGTGGGTGCACGACACTATAGTTCATTTATGTAAGTGAGGAGAGCAAAATAAAGTAAACTGTGACATATTATACCGAGAAGTTCTTCATGCAGTGGACTACCAGTAAAATTGATAAAACAAATTGGGACCAAAAATTATTCAGACACTTTAACCTGACCATGTTTTGATTAAGTGTTATCTGACATTATCAATTTGCATTTGTTCTGACACCGTTTAACTCAGAGTTCTTGTCATATTTTATTGCCATTTTCTAAACTATAGCAAATAAACTAAACTATGTGTTAATGTGTGAAATGTTGAAGGTGTCTGAATAAATTTTGGCTTGATTGTATGATACAAAATTCCCTCTGCTGTCATTATGACAAAGCTGCTTGTTTTCCCAGTCAGAAACCTGGAATGTCAGTATTGTGTTTGTAGGCAGTGTGAGTACAATGTTCATTCACAGTAAAGAGTCCTGCTGATCACAGTACAGTCCGTAAGACTCGATGACACTTCATACTCCACAGCAGCTCATCTGTGCAACGCTGAGCACAGTATGCATCATGTAGCAGCACTCACGGCATGCACTTTCTCTTTTTGAAGACACATTTTGCTAGTTCTGCTAGCCCATACTCAACCTGTGAGTGACCGTGTTTTTCTCTACTGTACTAATATGCATTGATGCATGGAGCAAGAGTTCAAACAGAAGAGCAGAAATGTGCTGTGATACGCAGAGACACCTCACAGTCGGCATCAGACGTGTTCACGAGTCCCTAAAGTCCAAGTCAAGTAGCAAGTTATATTTTTTTGTGACTTAAGTGCAACTTGAGTCCAAGCTGCAGACTCGAGTTTCCATCTCTGGTCGGCATCCTGGGAAACCAGAACAGAGTCCAGGATTGTGTGGACCAGCTGAGGGTTGAACGCTCTGGACTTGCTGGTCTGGAGAGAGAGAGAGGGTTTTCAGCAGGGAAGCCTGCCCATGTCATCTGTTTGAAGCTGATGGTCTTCCTTCCTCCTTTCCATCCATGTCTCTTTTGTCCTGAAATGCTTAAGCTTATTAACCCTTTCAGTGGTGAGTTTAAAATATTCCAGCGGTCCCCCCAGAGTGAGTTTTTTTAAGGCAACCATGTCAGTATCGTGTTTGTAGGCAGTGTGAGTACAATGTTCATTCACAGTAAAGAGTCCTGCTGATCACAGTACAGTCCGTAAGACTGTACAATGTTTCCCCTTACTGTTTCCATGGCGATGCGTCATGCTTGTCACGTGACACACCGCGGCCACAATAACACTGTATGACAGATGGATCGCTTTTATTTCCTTTTTCCTTTTTTTTTTTCTTTTATATTCACAAACTTGCATACCATGTCATGAACAATCTGATATTCCGATTCACACGTATGTGTAAATGAGTGTTTTGTCATTTAAAAACCTTTCTAAATGATCTTGATCGTGATCTGTAATGTGAGATGGGCGCCGCCATGTTTGTTCGCGCTGCAGTTCAGAAAGTCCTGTCAGTCGGATTTACAGTACGTGAATTCATCAGTTTCTCCCGAAATACAAGTAATAAGTGGCCGGTGAACTGGGAGAAGAATAGAGTGAACTTTATAATTACTTACACTATGTGTATCTGATATGAATAAAACACATCGGCAAATTAAATTTGAATGGATTGTTATTGTTGTTTCCATAGACATATGTGTGTATTTAACAAACTCTAAATGTATTGTTTTACTAGTACTTATGTGTATTTAAATGTCTGAAATCTAAAATAAACATGTGGTTAAAAAATCTGCATAGTTGTGATAATATGACAAGTGCAGTGCACTTCTCTCTCTGGCTCAGTGCCAGCTAAAGCGCGAAAGCACAGTTATGTGACGTCACCGAACGTTCTAAATCCCATATGTGGGACCGTACCGCTCGAAGGGTTAAATCATGTATCATGTGGTTACAGGTTTTATATACAGTATGAGACTACGTATGACTGCTATCCCCCCTACATTTCTCTTTCTCTCTTGTTTTTTAATCCTCCTCTCACAGAAAGCACTCAGCGCATGTCTTAAAAGTGAGTCAGTGAATAAAAGGCCATTTGATGTGTTTTCTTCATTCTAGCTGCACTTTCATTGCTGAGTGAAATTAATATCTTAACTAACAGTCATCCAAAGAAGGGGAGTGTTGTAGAGGGCTCTCTGACCTGCATTACAGAGCTACGGGACACTTAAATGCACCATTTCCTTCCATTCAGCCCTTAATGGCTGTTAATATGTTCCATTTTGTGTATGAATCATAATCTGAGTGTGTGAACTTGAGTGTAGGGGCTTCCATTAGTTATCATTCAATTTGCTTTAAAAAGAGCTTTCAGAATGCTGAGGGTAGCTGTGATTGGGGGTGGAGTTAAAGATGGGGTGTGGCCAAAGGGGCTATGGTGTGTTCAGAGAGTGGGTGTGGTGTTAGAGGTGTGGTCAGGGAGTGGGTGTGGTGTTAGAGGTGTGGTCAGGGAGTGGGTGGGGCTATGGTGTGGTCAGAGAGTGGATGTGGTGTTAGAGGTGTGGTCAGGGAGTGGGTGGGGCTAGGGTGTGGTCAGAGAGTGGGTGTGGTGTTAGAGGTGTGGTCAGAGAGTGGGTGTGGTGTTAGAGGTGTGGTCAGGGAGTGGGTGGGGCTAGGGTGTGGTCAGATAGTGGGTTTGGCTATGGGTGGGGTCAGAGGTTGGGTTCAGATCATCTTGATTGCAGTCAGCATTAGATTATGAGTTTTCAAGTACAATTATTGAGCTCAGCATGTGTGTTCACATTCCTGTATAGAATACAATTATTGTTTCCATTTCATTCTCTCTCTCTCAAGTGACGATAAGTGCTAACGGAGTATGTGTAAATGTCAGCTGTCTCATGAATTCATACATCTGGGATCTGTAATGATGATCACACTTCATCGATTAATGCGACACTCTGGCAAATTACCACTCAATTTGTGTCTCGGCTTTCAGAGTGTTAAACTGCTGTTAATGAAAGCCCTCACACCCACAGTTTTTCTACCTCTTTTAGCCTCCTGTTGGGAATCACTCAGGATTTCCGTCTTGAAATTGGCCACTTATGCCGAGTTCACACAGCACGATTTTCAAAGTCGTCGGATCACCGTTGTTTTCACACTACACGACTATCTGGGGCAACATTCAGTTGCTGCTGTGTTCACATTGCACGATGGATCGGCGACAGGAGGTTACACACTGCATGACTTTACAATAGGAAGAATCGCAGACAACTCTGTCTGGTCCGCAAACTACGTTTCACAACCAAACACACATGAGAAGTGATCCCGAACTTCCCGCTGCCCTGTATCTTGCTCTCTCATTGGCTGTAGGTCATCGCCGATGTATTTTTCAGTCAGAACTCATTTCACACAGCAGGATTTTGAATCGCTGACAGCTCCAGATATTTAGCATGCCAAATATTTCACGGACATCAGCGACACATCGATTTCGGGCATTTGTCGGTGATTTCGCAAAACCTGTCGGCAAGTTAAAATCGGGGCTAAAATCGTGCAGTGTGAACTCGGCATTAACCTTATGATCAGACATCTGTTTAACTTTCAAACACATGAAAGAATGATTCAGTGACCTTGAGAACATAATTTACTGTGATTGTTTTGACGGCTCTTCTCCCTCTAGTGGTTCATTTAAAAATGAAAGGTTATAACCTCTAATCTAGGGGTCTCCAAACTCGGTCCTGGAGGGCCAGTGTCCTGTAGAGTTCAGCTCCAACCCTAATTAAACACACCCGAACCGGCTTATTAAGGTCTTACTAGGCATACTAGAAACTTCCAGGCAGGTGTGTTGAGGAAACTTGTAGCTGAACTCTGCAGGACACCGGCCCTCCAGGACCGAATTTGGAGATGCCTGCTCTAATCAAAATAAGACACAGACAATGAATGATAATGACACCATCTGGCATATTTATGTTTTCAAGGTGTTTGTTTATTCATTCAGTACATTGTTGAATAAAGAATCTAACATGAGAGAAGAAGGGTTGTGCTTTATTTTTATGCTCCATACCGACCCAGAATTTAGCTCAAGATGGAGTAATTGGCTCTCAGGCAGAGCTGGCGTCTCAAACTGTCAGTAAACACATCATCCTGCTATAATTGAACACTTTCCTGTGGTTTTAATAGCACATTGTTTCAATGGCAACTGGAACAGACCTTGTTTGTCCTTCCAGAAGAAATAAGTCTTATTTGGCTTATGTGTGTGTGAGAGACCAAGGTCTTATTAGGACAAGTCAAATTTGTAAAAAAAAAGAAATGTACCAACCTGTAAAGCCCCACTCAACTTTTCAAAGCATACTGCAGGTGAGGAAAGGTCAGGACTGTCCTTCACGTTTATATATGGACTGTGAGCGACTGCATGAATAATTCAGGCTCGAGCCTCATCATGTGACAGACATATTCTCCCGTCTGCTCACAGCGGCCTTTGCGTGTCTCACGAAGGGTCACATCACGGCCCCTTACACAAGCCCAGAAAGATCCACAGGCCTGTTTCTGTCTCTTAATGGGAGCGGCGGGTTACATTAGACATAATTACTTCTGTGTGGTGTCTTCAACCCCAGCAGGCTGTAATTTGTACCTTCACGTCCCCTCTGCCACACGACAGCTGCTGGAGCCATGACACTGTCATTTTCCCTCCCGTTTCTCCAGCTCTCATAAAGCCTCTTGTAACCCGCTGACCTGTCCGATCGTATATAAGCACCAGTTCCCGTATCACCCCTGCCCTTGTGTTTTTATTGGACCCCTATTAGTCTTTGGGACAGCTGCTGTCACTAATGCTGTTAGAAGCTCAATTTTTCTTTTCCAATGTCCATGTTCACTTATTATACATTGTTTGTTATTTATATTAATGTAAATGATTATTATAAATGTCTTGTAAATACCAAAACATGCATATGTTCATCAGAGTAGATGGTACTTGTCTGCATAGTCGTGTCTGACGTACTGTATGGGGCTAGAGATGTAAATTAGTAATGTTGCTATAATCCGGTATGTTTACATTTAGTATTTTATGCTTATGTTCCTATTTGAAAGATTCAATTATGATCTGGTCTGTTGCTGTTGGTGGGACATCAGCAGATTATTCATTACAGTCATTCATTCTTTAAAAAATGTATTTTCCAGATTCAGATGTTCTAGATGTTTGGTGCTTATTACTAAAGGAAAATGTGTTAAAGGGACAAGCCTTACAATAAATTGTTTGTTCAGATGCAGAGTAGCATTTATTCGTATCTGAGAGGCTGGATTGGTTTCGTGTTTGTGGCAGACAGTAGCGACGTACTGCTTTTCTCCTTCTGCTTGTGCTTCTCGTTGTGCAAATGAGATTCAGCTGGAAACCTCTTGCTTTCTTCAGCTTGTTTCCCCTTAACAGCTACATAATTAGCAAACAGTTAGGTAAAGTGAAGTGAAGTGAAAGGGAAGTGATATGTGGTCAAGTATGGTAATGTGTAAAGTAATGTGTGCTCTGCATTTAACCCATCCAAGTGCACACACACACAGTAGTGAACACACACCCGGAGCGAGTAACTGCTTTAGGTGCCCGATACAGCAAGTGATTCCACCTCCTCATCATCTCTAGATCATCCCAGTGGATTTGAGCATGTTTAGCATGTGTTTGGATGACATTCCCATGCTCATGTGAAACATTCGTCTCATTAAACAAACTTAATTTCCTGTTTGACACTCATAAAGCATTTTATCTAAAATAATAATGCAAGATCCACTTTAGAATAGTGAATCAGTCGTTCACACACACACACACACACACACACACACACACACACACACACACACACACACACACACACACACACACACACACTCAGGCACACACACACACACACTCACGCACACAGACACACGCACGCACACACACTCACGCACACAGACACATGCACACGCACACACACACACACACACACACACACACTCAGGCACACACACACACACACACACACACACACTCAGGCACACACACACACACACACACACACACACAGACACAGACACTCTCACACACACACACACACACACACAGACACACACACTCAGACTCACACACACATACGCACACACACACTCACACGCGCACACACACACGCACGAACACTCACACACACACACGCACACACACACACACTCGCACGCACTCACACACACACATGCACACACACACAGGGATGGGCAGTATTTCAGATACATGTATTTAAAATATGTATTTGAAATACAAAATACTATTTTGTATTTTGTATTTTAAAGCCATCGGCAAAAATCAAATGTAATTTGTATTTAAATACAATTAAGATTAGTATTTTTGTATTTTCAAAATACATAAAATACTTTGTGCCAGTCAGGCCTTTTTGTGCCTTTATCAGGGTGCTGATTTAGTTCAGACACACCCCCTCCCCCAACCCCAACATTCATCACGTGAGCTGCAGCTGTACAACTCCATTCAGCATTGGGTGAGTGACTTTTCTGGAATAAGATAAGGTGAGGATGTCATGGTCAGTTGTACGTGTTGATTAAAGGTAAAATAGTGCATCATTCAGATTTGCCGTCAGTTAACATGAAAGAATAAAAGAGCACTGACAAGGGGAAAAATAGCTTTAGCCAATCAATTTTAATAGTTAATCGGTTGTTGTTTTTTATCAACTAGCTTGTCAAATGTGTTTAAAGCATTAGTGCATGTAAGGGCTGGATGATATGACAATACATATCATGGCGATGATATAAAGTGTGAATCGACGGAAATTTTTCTAAATCGTTTACATAGATAGGCCTGTTTGGTTAAGTAAATATATCCGTGTAGCTTTTAGTGGGCAGAAATTCTTCATTCATTCATTCAAAAGGAAGCATGGATGAATGAGTAATAGAATGTGATGTGCTTGATGCAATTGCACTTATTATAAGTGTATAAGTGTATGTGTCCTTTATAGTTCTATGGCTCTCAATAGATTCAGTGGTTGGAGTTGGGTTAATACTCCTTGACAATTTCTGTTGCTACTTTCTGATTACGTTTCTGGCTGCATTTAAAATCAAAACATATTGATCATTTAATAATTGTTGTAATGCTAAAATGTTTGTTTTCAACTTCCAAATAGGTGTCCAGTGGTTGATAAATAAATATTTGATTTCTGAATATTGTACCCTAATTGAAGTAGCTGTTTAAATAGGATCATGATTTTACATACCATTGCATGAATGACTGCCTGACACATTATATATTATTATATATTATTATATTTATGACTAACAATCAAATGATTAAGTAGTTAGAAACTAGTTGCTATGAATACACTATGGGAAATGGAGTTTAACACAAACAACGAAAACAAAAGAGCGCCCTCAAGTGACCAGTCCAGGTCACCACAACAAACACTGTGACAGTCTTCTTATGAATGACTTGTTTGTCATAGAGTCGGTGATGCTGATGCAAAGTAGGCCCTTTGTTACCAAACACCAAGTAACTAAATTAGGATACAATTATGAGTCATTCGCAAACTGTTAAACATTAAACTGTTGGTTACTTTAAAACTAACCTTCATCTGGGAGATCACAGTGATATGTGAATATTTGATCTGTTAACTGGTTGCATATGTCAGATTTATTGCATGACTCGGGCAGAGAAAAGCTGTTGCTATCAAACATTGTTCACATTTTTAAAATACAAAAATACAGTAGTTTATTTTGATACTTGGTGTAGCTGCTGTATTTTGTAGTTTATTTTGATATACTTAAAATTAAGGTATTTGGTATTTTATTTTAAAATACATTTTGATGTATCTTTGCCCAACCCTGCACACACACACACACACACACACACACACACACGCACGCACTCACAGCATGTGTTATTATTGTGAGGGGGTGACTCTGGCCGTGTGCCCTGAATTTGCTGCTATAACAAGCTGACCTGTTTGAGCAGGTGGGCAGGCTGGCAGCGTCCGTCTCTGAGCATTAGCCCTGGCACGACGCTGAGTGTGTCTGTGTACCTGCTATTGCCTACATTATGAGGCCCAAATGTCCTCACAAATATAGTAATCTCAGTAAATTTTGACCTTGTGGGAAAATTTTTTGGTCCCCATGAGGAAACAAGCTTATAAATCACACAGAATGAAGTTTGTTGAAAATGTAAAAATGCCTGTAGTTTTGTGTGAGGGGGAGGGTTAGAGTAAGAGGATAGAAAATACAATTTGTACAATAGAAAAACTAGAGAGAGTTTCCCTCTGAACACTCCAAACATTTATAATCTCCTGCAAACATCTTTCGGCTAGATTTATGTAGTTGAAGCTGTCTGTTATCTGACGGTCTTTGTGTGTTTTGTTGAGACGCAGACAGTGACATTCATGCATATTCATTCAATTAAAACATTCAAGTGCCTCTTTTTGATTTCCACTATAAACTCTCGACTCGAGTGGCGTTTCTTCTTCACGCAGCGTTCATGTGCGAGAGGGACATTTACTCTATCTCTTAATTAAAGATTAGATAGAGAGAGTTTCCCTCTGAACACTCCAAACATTTATAATCTCCTGCAAACATCTTTCGGCTAGATCTATGTAGTTGAAGCTGTCTGTTATCTGACGGTCTTTGTGTGTTTTGTTGAGACACAGACAGTGACATTCATGCATATTCATTCAATTAAAACATTCAAGTGCCTCTTTTTGATTTCCACTATAAACTCTCGACTCGAGTGGCGTTTCTTCTTCACGCAGCATTCATGTGCGAGAGGGACATTTACTCTATCTCTTAATTAAAGATTATATCACATTATTTTCTTCACAAGGGAAGAAAAATTCACTTCAAAGTAAAAGTGAGAAAAATAATTTCTGTAAGTTCACCAACTGAAAATGAGGCAAAGTTATTTGCATGAGTAAGATTGACGTTTTTAATATCCGCTGCAGCGGCGGTTCGATTGGCATGACTGAGCCGTCGTCGGCCTTGAGAAAGCACATCGTGTGCTTCAGCATCGTCCTCATTATTGGGAAAACAATGCATAATTAAAGTAATCATGATTAATTACCATTCTCTCACCATTTGCACATCTGCTTAATTATAAGTTTGGAATATTCCTCCACGCCTGAATTCTGATTTTGTGCAATGCTCCTTCTGACATGGTGTTGATAGTTCGGCTGACGTGAACGCAGCGGCTCTGGATCTGCCGCACTGATGTTTCTTCTGTTGTTTTAATTACACAGACATGCATGAGAATTGGCTGTCACTGCAGGGAGAAATAGGGCCCAGAGCTAAACGTCTACATGGCACGAGGACGCTGCTGAGAAGGCAGTATATAGTGACGTACAGGAATCGATAGAGCATTTTCCCTCTGTGCTTCATAAAGGTCTCAGCATTTGCCCAGATACACACGTCCAGAGGGCCAACAGAGAGCCAAATGAGCCGCTGGACTACAGTAGGTGGGCTAGCAGGGTGAATGAACATGTTCATTAAGTGAAAGTGCTGACAGCTCAAGCAGCTTTAACCGACAGACACCCGGGAGTCCCCGGAGAGGAATCCTCGGTGGACACAGAATTAAAAAAATATATATATATTTTGAGAAATGTTTGTCCATACAATGAAAGTCAAAGGGCTCCAATGTTGTTCGGCTCCCAATATTCTTTAAAATATCTTATTTTGTGTTCAGCAGAAGAAAGAAATAATACCATTGTGGAACAACTTGAGGGTGAGTAAATGATGACAGAATTTTAATTTTCCCACTCCCTTTAATATCTTCAAGTTATTGACACTCAAATTCAAATGCGGCATTAACAGAAGGGTTAACTATTCACATCGTAACCCTTCAGTCAGTGCAGCATTATCAAGTTTTTTAGCTGTCCGTCACGTTTCCGCTCTGGAAGAATGTCAAGTGGCCACACTAAGTGGGGTGTTCAGGTTGTAATCATCACGCTCAGCTGCGGCTCGTCCGTGTTGATAGTGTTCGCTCTTGTAAGGCCGAGGGTATTAAAGTTAATCAGCAGAGAAATGTCAGACGGCTTTGCTCACACACGTTAGTGTTCTGCTAGCGCGCAGCGGCACTCTCAAACAATGCGTCCTCGCTGCGTCAGGCAACTTGTAGAGGGCCAGTGCTCAGATCTATTCTGAGTGCGCTGGCGTAATCATGCGTGACCGGGAGCGACTGAGCTCTTTAATTAGAGAGACACGCATTCATTTATTTACCCTTTTCTCAGAGGAGATTAGCTGGAGATGCTTTGTGGGAGAGATATAGAGCTAACGTGTATCTGAGACGGGCCTTCCTCCACTGCTGCACGTAAAGCAGGCATTTCACGAGTGTGAAATGAGCGTCTTCCTCCAGCGATCTACAGTCTCCTGACTCTTACTCCCAAAGCGTGATGTGTGCGAGCAGGTATGTTCGTTCACGTCTAGTAGATGCTGTGTGTTCATATTCAGCTCAAAACTGTTGGAGAAGGTTTTTAATTAAAATAAATTAATCGATGTGAAGATTCTAATGAGCAGATGCTAACAGTGGTATTTAAAAAGCTCTCATTAAGCATCTGAAGGGCTTTTGATGGCAGTATGTGTCGGGTCACATCCTCTGGCCGGATGAAAGAGGAGCTCTCGAAGGTCGCTCGGTTCATTTACTGAGCACATCCAAAGGGTCGAGTCACGTTCCAGGCCTTTGAAGTTCCTCTGCTGGCTCGATAGCCGGTCGATGGGCCAACCCAGGGTTCCAGGGAAACTTTACTCCTCGACTTTTGAAGTCACTTTGTTTACGCAGAAATCATTCATTTAGCTGAAGGTCTTTATGAGAGCATAAGGAACGTTTGACCAGCTTTTGTGTCCTCCGAAAAGAGAGAAACTAAAGATAGGGTTTAATTGCTTTAAAGCAAGTGTAGCACTCATGTGAATCTGCTTTCTAATGTATGTCAGTACATCAGTTCTTTTTGAGTATTTTAGATTCAAACGACAAACTAACAAGCAAGAAAAAAAACATTGCACCTTCTCCACTGGTTGCCAGAACTTTCCTTGTAGTGTGTCCCTTTGCTAATTTACAGCACCAGTGGGACCCTATTATTTTCAAGAGGAAGATGTCACCTCCTCACCCAACAGCATGGCTCATAACTGGAACAAAAGAATGGGCTTGCGGCGTGTTTAAAAGTGGATTACGTTCAGAAGGCTCAGTTCTGAGCCTGGCTGGGAGCCTGTGATGTTCAGCAGCCATACAGAGAGCAATTTCCTTCCTCTCACAGTGTTGACATTTCTTAAAGAGACCCCCCAGAGCGGAGCGCTCTCGCCCTCACGGTGATTAGCCGCGTAGTGCCGCGGTGTCGACTTATGGCATGCAGAATTACAGCAGCGATGGTTTCACATGGATGAAATTAGTGAAAAGGTCAACAGGACGAGATGACTCGTGTGTATCGGGCTACAGGGATCAGTTATTGTTGTAATTATGAGGTGAGGATGTATCGATCATGTGTGTGTGATATTTCTCTACAGAGCTGTAGTCCAGTATAAAATGACCATGTAAAAGCTGCTTCCGGCTTCGCTACCGTTCGGACGTTCTTGCTTATTGCTCTGCGCTTTGCTCCCTATTTCTGTACTTTTCTAAAAAAAAAAATTTGATTTTTAGGATTTTTCTAAGATTTGTACTTCAGCAGATCAGCACAGAGCTCAAACAACACATTTTTGGCACAAATACTAAAACTAAAAACTCTTTGGGACTGGAAAAATACCACGAAAAAGAAGATTCTTTGCTTCCCACTGCCAGCAGCTTACATTCCGGAGACGGGAAAACACAGCTGCCCACATTCAAACAGAAGAGAAAGAAAATGCCTCCTGTTGTCAACTTCTACAAAAGATTGTGGTTCTTCAACTCCATTATCAGAAACATCATTACCAGGACTACAACTACATGCTGCCTTCCTCAAGCAACCGTTTCTGATGAGAACAAGGAACTTCAGAAAATTCTAATTAAGCACAAGACTGCAAATCGAATCATCGTCCATGTGGGGAAGAATGATATCCGGAAAGAGCAGTCAGAACTCCTTAAGAAGGACTTTCAAACTCTCTGAAACACTTCGAAGACTTAAAGTTCAGTTGTTCATCAGTGGACCACTCCCAGCAAGAGGAACTAACATGTTTTCACGTTTGCTTGGGCTGAACACATGGCTGCAAAGAATGTGCAGTTTAAAAGGAGTCAACTTCATCGACAAATTAAATTTTTTTCTGGGGCCATAGACAACTGTTTAAACTGGATGCAAGAGTGCTTAAGGACAATACGTATCTACTTCTCCCTCCGTCATCCTTCAGTAGTGTGTGCCAAACTACTCAACCTGAATGACACACGCACACCTGGACAGAGTATGAGTGACGACAGGACTTCATATCAGCTTCCAAGTCATCATGTGGTTGACACATCCCACAAGGACACTGATAACACCACGCAGCCACAACAAGCACTGCTCATGGACACCATCCCAGCTGAGCCCTGCCCACAGAGCTCATCACAGACAGACTGTGACATATCAGAACAGCTCCAAGACTCAGCACCCAAGGACAACTTTCTGGAAAATAGCCAGGGAAGCCAGGACAACATATCACAGCCACCAAAAACAATAGAGCCAGAGCCCCGCTCACCAGACACATTATTCCTCTCTCCAGCATCTCCACTTCTTAGCTTCTCACAGAAAATAGAGGAACTGGTTTATGCTGGGACCAAACTCTCCCACTCTTTTGCTGCAAGCCCCCAGATATCAACTAAAAAACGGCGGGGCCCACCACCACCAAAGCCTGTGGGCCCAGCTCGTCTTCCTCCTCCTGTGAGAGCTCTCCGGCCGCTGCCACAACGCCAGGGCCCAAACCCTCCATCTGCTGTAGGTGAACCAAAAACAACTGATAACAGCTCTCAGTGATATGTGTCGGGTCCCCGCTATAATAGCAGCAACATTCACAAATTGGGACCAAACTCTCCCACTCTTTTGCTGCAAGCCCCCAGATATCAACTAAAAAACGGCGGGCCCCACAACCACCAAAGCCTGTGGTTCCAGCTCGTCCTCCTCCTCCTCCAGTGAGAGCTCTCCGACCGCTGCCACAACGCCAAGGCCCAAACCCTCTATCTGCTGTAGGTGAACCAAAAACAACTGATAGCAGCTCTCAGTGATGTCCCCGCTATGATAGCAGCAACATTCACAAATGTTTACAGAACAAGCGGGAACCCAGTGTGCCTGTAGCTTTCTCTATTTCTGTTTTATCACGTGATAGAAAGTCTAAGGCCTTCTCAAGCCATATGGCTGACCCATCTAATCTCCACAATTGTGGACATACTCTAGATTTAATCATCAGTAGAGGTCTAAGCATTTCATCCATTGTTGTTAAGGATGTAGCACTATCTGATCACTTCTGTATTTTCTTTGATATATTGATCTCTGTTACCACTGAATCTAGATCTGTCTCTGTCAGAAAGAGATGCATTAACCTAAACACAAGTGTGCTATTTATGGAGGCTATATCTCTAACACCAAGCATTTCTGCAGACTCTGTTGATCTTCTCCTCGATTCCTTTAACTCAAAAGTTAAGAATGTTATTGATGACATTGCTCCTGTGAAAGTCAGCAAGAAGACTTGCAGACATACAGTAAATCAGCTTGGAGAAAATCAACAGCAGTTCAGAGTATGAAAGGACAATGCAGAAAAGCTGAGCGGATCTAGCTGAAGACAAAACTTGAAATTCACTTTAATATATATAAAGACAGCCTTCAAACAGTAACTTAAACAACACTCGCACTCTTTTTGCTACTGTTGAGAGACTGACAAACCGAGACTGACAAACCCCCCCAAGTCAGATTTCCAGTGAAATGCTCTCCGACAGCAAATGCAATGAGTTTGCATCCTTCTTCCCAATGTGATTACATCATGCATGAAGTCCAGCTAGTGCAAGACCAGAATCTGTGATTAAAAACTATAGAATTTTTTTTTTTTAGAAAATGGCCGATGGTTTCTCTAGATAAGACTCTTATTCCTCAGCTGGGATCCTGTAGAGCTCTTTGAAGCTGCACTGAAACTGCAGTTTGGACCTTCAGCCCGTTGGTCCCCATTGAAGTCCATTATATGGAGAAAAATCCTGGAATGTTTTGCATCTGCTTTCTAATGTATGTCAGTACATCAGTTCTTTTTGAGTATTTTAGATTCAAACGACAAACTAACAAGCAAGAAAAAAAACATTGCACCTTCTCCACTGGTTGCCAGAACTTTCCTTGTAGTGTGTCCCTTTGCTAATTTACAGCACCAGTGGGACCCTATTATTTTCAAGAGGAAGATGTCAGCTCCTCACCCAACAGCATGGCTCATAACTGGAACAAAAGAATGGGCTTGCGGCGTGTTTAAAAGTGGATTACGTTCAGAAGGCTCAGTTCTGAGCCTGGCTGGGAGCCTGTGATGTTCAGCAGCCATACAGAGAGCAATTTCCTTCCTCTCACAGTGTTGACATTTCTTAAAGAGACCCCCCAGAGCGGAGCGCTCTCGCCCTCACGGTGATTAGCCGCGTAGTGCCGCGGTGTCGACTTATGGCATGCAGAATTACAGCAGCGATGGTTTCACATGGATGAAATTAGTGAAAAGGTCAACAGGACGAGATGACTCGTGTGTATCGGGCTACAGGGATCAGTTATTGTTGTAATTATGAGGTGAGGATGTATCGATCATGTGTGTGTGATATTTCTCTACAGAGCTGTAGTCCAGTATAAAATGACCATGTAAAAGCTGCTTCCGGCTTCGCTACCGTTCGGACGTTCTTGCTTATTGCTCTGCGCTTTGCTCCCTATTTCTGTACTTTTCTAAAAAAAAAAATTTGATTTTTAGGATTTTTCTAAGATTTGTACTTCAGCAGATCAGCACAGAGCTCAAACAACACATTTTTGGCACAAATACTAAAACTAAAAACTCTTTGGGACTGGAAAAATACCACGAAAAAGAAGATTCTTTGCTTCCCACTGCCAGCAGCTTACATTCCGGAGACGGGAAAACACAGCTGCCCACATTCAAACAGAAGAGAAAGAAAATGCCTCCTGTTGTCAACTTCTACAAAAGATTGTGGTTCTTCAACTCCATTATCAGAAACATCATTACCAGGACTACAACTACATGCTGCCTTCCTCAAGCAACCGTTTCTGATGAGAACAAGGAACTTCGGAAAATTCAAATTAAGCACAAGACTGCAAATCGAATCATCGTCCATGTGGGGAAGAATGATATCCGGAAAGAGCAGTCAGAACTCCTTAAGAAGGACTTTCAAACTCTCTGAAACACTTCGAAGACTTAAAGTTCAGTTGTTCATCAGTGGACCACTCCCAGCAAGAGGAACTAACATGTTTTCACGTTTGCTTGGGCTGAACACATGGCTGCAAAGAATGTGCAGTTTAAAAGGAGTCAACTTCATCGACAAATTAAATTTTTTTCTGGGGCCATAGACAACTGTTTAAACTGGATGTCCTCCACCCAAACAAACTTGATGCAAGAGTGCTTAAGGACAATACGTATCTACTTCTCCCTCCGTCATCCTTCAGTAGTGTGTGCCAAACTACTCAACCTGAATGACACACACACACCTGGACAGAGTATGAGTGACGACAGGACTTCATATCAGCTTCCAAGTCATCATGTAGTTGACACATCCCACAAGGACACTGATAACACCACGCAGCCACAACAAGCACTGCTCATGGACACCATCCCAGCTGAGCCCTGCCCACAGAGCTCATCACAGACAGACTGTGACATATCAGAACAGCTCCAAGACTCAGCACCCAAGGACAACTTTCTGGAAAATAGCCAGGGAAGCCAGGACAACATATCACAGCCACCAAAAACAATAGAGCCAGAGCCCCGCTCACCAGACACATTATTCCTCTCTCCAGCATCTCCACTTCTTAGCTTCTCACAGAAAATAGAGGAACTGGTTTATGCTGGGACCAAACTCTCCCACTCTTTTGCTGCAAGCCCCCAGATATCAACTAAAAAACGGCGGGCCCCACAACCACCAAAGCCTGTGGTTCCAGCTCGTCCTCCTCCTCCTCCAGTGAGAGCTCTCCGACCGCTGCCACAACGCCAAGGCCCAAACCCTCTATCTGCTGTAGGTGAACCAAAAACAACTGATAGCAGCTCTCAGTGATGTCCCCGCTATGATAGCAGCAACATTCACAAATGTTTACAGAACAAGCGGGAACCCAGTGTGCCTGTAGCTTTCTCTATTTCTGTTTTATCACGTGATAGAAAGTCTAAGGCCTTCTCAAGCCATATGGCTGACCCATCTAATCTCCACAATTGTGGACATACTCTAGATTTAATCATCAGTAGAGGTCTAAGCATTTCATCCATTGTTGTTAAGGATGTAGCACTATCTGATCACTTCTGTATTTTCTTTGATATATTGATCTCTGTTACCACTGAATCTAGATCTGTCTCTGTCAGAAAGAGATGCATTAACCTAAACACAAGTGTGCTATTTATGGAGGCTATATCTCTAACACCAAGCATTTCTGCAGACTCTGTTGATCTTCTCCTCGATTCCTTTAACTCAAAAGTTAAGAATGTTATTGATGACATTGCTCCTGTGAAAGTCAGCAAGAAGACTTGCAGACATACAGTAAATCAGCTTGGAGAAAATCAACAGCAGTTCAGAGTATGAAAGGACAATGCAGAAAAGCTGAGCGGATCTAGCTGAAGACAAAACTTGAAATTCACTTTAATATATATAAAGACAGCCTTCAAACAGTAACTTAAACAACACTCGCACTCTTTTTTCTACTGTTGAGAGACTGACAAACCCCCCCAAGTCAGATTTCCAGTGAAATGCTCTCCGACAGCAAATGCAATGAGTTTGCATCCTTCTTCCCAATGTGATTACATCATGCATGAAGTCCAGCTAGTGCAAGACCAGAATCTGTGGTTAAAAACTATAGAATTTTTTTTTTTAGAAAATGGCCGATGGTTTCTCTAGATAAGACTCTTATTCCTCAGCTGGGATCCTGTAGAGCTCTTTGAAGCTGCACTGAAACTGCAGTTTGGACCTTCAGCCCGTTGGTCCCCATTGAAGTCCATTATATGGAGAAAAATCCTGGAATGTTTTGCTCAAAAACCTTAATTTCATTGCAACTGAAGACAGAAAGACATGAACATCTCGGATGACATGGGGGAGAGTAAATTATCAGGATATTTTTATTCTGGAAGTGAACTAATCCTTTAAGCAATAAACAGAACGAGCCAATGTCTAATGAAGAGCATAGCTCATCTGAAATCTTCAGTATAATAGCCCAAAATTAGCTCCATCCCAGTGAGAATATTGTCTTTGCTCTCGTTCGATCTCTTAGTAGTAACTGAGCATCTTTAAGTCTGTGTTTGTGACCACATGCTCTCATCTGCTAAAGAAACATCCGTTGATAAAGCTCATCATCTAAAGCTGCTTTGACGCACATGATGATGAATTCAGTTCCTCTCATGCAGTAAAGCAGCTCTGCGTTGTGTCGCTGTTATATGTCAGTGTCTCTGTGGAGTGTTTCCAGCAGCTTGTTGAATTCAGCCTGTTCTGGGGCACAAGGGGTCCATGGCAGCATTAGAGAAGTGTATCTAATAAAGTGCCTACTGATCACATACACACAGGACAGATTTAATCTCTGAGGAAACAAGAGCTAATGAGAGTCAGAGACGGAGAGAGGGAGGACGGCCTTCTGTGGAGAGACAGCCATGCAAATATTTCATCCAGCGATTCATTATTTTTTCTCCTGAATCTCTCCCACAGAATAATGATCCCAAATACGCAGCAGTCACCAGCGGCCTCTCCTGAGCAGAAATTGGATTTTGGATGAACGATCAGACGGTTTACATTTCATCAAAATTCCCACGGTTTAAATTCAACCTCGCAGAGATGGAAATGAGAGCAGCTGTCGTTCACTTCACCTGCGCAAACACACACACACATATTGAGTCTTTCATTTTAACACAGCTGGTGAATTTACCGTGTGTAACGGCTCAAACTGCTACAAACATTTGAAATCTGTTTTCTCATTTGAAAACTCTGGAATGAGTTTATTTTTGCTTTCTGCATTTCTCGATTTCTCTTTATGGTTTCTCCCTCGTGCTAAAACGAAATGTGTCTTCATCTAGCTGTCGAACAGAAGCTCACGCAAACCGAATCTGCCTGTGTAGTTTTACATGAAACAAAATAATCAATGTGTATTTCATGGTGAAAAAGCTCATTAGGATAATGAGATTTTCTCTGTGAAGAAGTTGCACATCAACAGGAAAAAGAAAACATTTACAAAAGCTGTGTTTCAAATCTGATCTGAGTTTGTGTGGGTTACTGTTAGTAATCTTGGGTTACAGTCCCTGCATTTGTCATTGTTACGGCCGAATGGTGGAGAGTATTTTCACAAAGGTGAAGCTCTGTCATATTAACTAACACATCACAGTGATGTTGGAGAAACGCGAGTGAACATCACAGAAAATAAAGAACCTGAAAACAGATCTCACCAGTGTCATAACTTTGCTTTGAAAAGGGGTGGGGACACCGCGCAACTCTTTTTGCTAGTTTTTACTTAATAACCTAATTTACTTGGGGACAGGGTTTAGAGTTGGACAAACTTAATTTTGACTTTTAAAAAATACATCAATGTACCAGGGGCGGGGCTCCAGAGAATTTTGAATGCAGGTGCTGAGGGGGCTCCAGACTCATTATTCCCACTGCTCGCTCTTTTGCGATTAACTTTCTCAGTTGGTTGCACGAGCACGTTTTTTTTGCGTTACAGCATGCTATTAATCAATGCATGCTGATGAACTTTTATCGTAGTTTATAGTTATATGGAAACGAAAGTAGTTAACATTCAACCCGTTCTTTTTCATCAGTAGTATTATTTGTGATTTGAATTTTGTGAACGGGAGTTCCTCTTTTGCCATGTTATAAGCTGGGCTTCGGATGCTTTCACTTTGATATCATGATCTTGTCAGGTTTTACAATAAAATATAATTGTCTGTTTTGCTTACATCTATACACCTTTCACCTTTTCATTATTTTTAATTAAAATGCACAACAACAATAAAACAGTAAGATTCAATGACAAACTAGCTTACAAAACGTTATTAACAAAAACGAATAAGATGAGGCATGGCATAGGCCTGCACGCAGTATTGGGCTATATAATGACTAATAAATTACTAAACAGAACATTTAGCAAACACTGAGGAATCAAAAAAAAAAAAAAAGAGAGAGCCTCCATAGCATAACGTGAGGTAAACAGCAAAGATAAGCTTTTCAAAATGAAAACAAAACTAAAAGAAAAGTAAAACTAAACTTGCTGCCGGTGACAGTGCTTGCATGTTTTTTTTTACACAAGAATACCAACATATTCACCTTCTCTGGTTTAAGAAGCAGTCTTTTACTTTACTTCAGCGTGAAAACCATCAATATTCCCATCATTTTTGCTGAGCGCACCTTCTGCAATTAATAGTAAATATAACCAAAACAGGTTATTATAATTTTTATATGAATAATAAAATATATATAAGGAAAACTCGCCCACTCGAATTTGTAATATTAGGCTCTAATATTAATATAATTAATACGTCTGCCTATAGCCTATATTGAAGTATGGTTAATATATTATTATATTAATCAATTTAATATAACGTGTGACTAGTTGACTAGAAAAATCTTTAGGATTGAGTGAGAGAAGGAGTGCCTCTGAGTGAGTGATAGGAGGCGTGGCTCTGAGTGTGTGAGAGGATCAGTGACTCTGAGTGAGTGAGTGAGTGAGAGGAGGTGTAGCTCTGAGTGAGTGAGAGGAGGCGTGGCTCTGAGTGAGGGAGAGGAGGCGTGGCTCTGAGTGAGTGAGAGGAGGTGTAGCTCTGAGGGAGTGAGAGGAGGTGTGGCTCTGAGTGAGTGAGAGGATCAGTGACTCTGAGTGAGTGAGTGAGTGAGTGATAGGAGGGGTAGCTCTGAGTGAGTGAGTGAGTGAGAGGAGGTGTAGCTCTGAGGGAGTGAGAGGAGGTGTGGCTCTGAGTGAGTGAGAGGATCAGTGACTCTGAGTGAGTGAGTGAGTGAGTGATAGGAGGGGTAGCTCTGAGTGAGTGAGTGAGTGAGAGGAGGTGTAGCTCTGAGGGAGTGAGAGGAGGTGTGGCTCTGAGTGAGTGAGAGGATCAGTGACTCTGAGTGAGTGAGTGAGTGAGTGATAGGAGGGGTAGCTCTGAGTGAGTGAGTGAGTGAGAGGAGGTGTAGCTCCGAGTGAGTGAGAGGAGATGTGGCTCTGAGTGAGTGAGAGGATGAGTGACACAGGCTGTGTTCCACTCCACTTTTAGACACGCACTCGCAAACTTCCTTAAGCACTTCCCCTCGGGGGAATCCCCGCTGCCATTTTGAAGTGCGTTCCACTTCGTGAAGTGGACGAGGGAAGTTTATATGGACAGACCCTCGACCCCTTGATTTTGACAAAGGGAGCAAGTCTGCTTCATATGCATACTTTAGGCCGCTTCATAGACCACAATGCAACACGATTGTGACGTCATCGCAGATCACATTTAATTTATCCCCACCCCAAACAACTCTATAATATATAAATATTTTTTTTTACATTTATAACAGCCTAAACATACCTATATACATATAGAATGCTGCACCAAACAAATTCATAAGGGAAAAAATGTAAACAATAAACCAATCCCATAGCTGATTCTAAGTGATCAAGGGCTTAGGACGTTCCAGTTCAGCCCATTCCAAGGGTTCCGCCAGAAGTGGGCACTCATGCAACGTAATGAATGTCGTACATCCGAGTAAATGAGACGGAGGGAAGCTTGCGAGTGAAACGGACTGAGTGAGGGAGTGAGTGAGTGAGTGAGTGAGAGGAGGTGTGGCTCTGAGTGTGTGTGTGAGTGAGAGGAGGCGTGGCTCTGATTGAGTGAGAGATGTTCCTCTGAGTGAGTCATAAGAGACGTGGCTCTGGGTGATTGAGAGGAGGAGTGGCTCTGAGTGAGTGTGTGCGTGAGAGGAGGCATGGCTCTGATTGAGTGAGAGGAGGAGTGGCTCTGAGTAAGTGATAGGAGGCGTGGCTCTGAGTGAGTGAGAGGAGGCGTGGCTCTGAGTGAGTGAGTGATAGGAGGTGTGGCTCTGAGTGAGTGAGTGATAGGAGGCATGGCTCTGAGTGAGTGAGTGAGTGAGTGAGTGA
>NW_015506004.1:404237-415432 GCF_001515645.1 Sinocyclocheilus grahami
TGAGTGAGTGATAGGAGGCGTGGCTCTGAGTGAGTGAGTGAGGTGAGGCGTGGCTCTGAGTGAGTAAGTGATAGGAGGTGTGGCTCTGAGTGAGTGATAGGAGGCGTGGCTCTGAGTGAGTGAGAGAGGGGAGGCGTGGCTCTGAGTGAGTAAGTGATAGGAGGTGTGGCTCTGAGTGAGTGAGAGAGGGGAGGCGTGGCTCTGAGTGAGTAAGTGATAGGAGGTGTGGCTCTGAGTGAGTGAGAGAGGGGAGGCGTGGCTCTGAGTGAGTAAGTGATAGGAGGTGTGGCTCTGAGTGAGTGAGAGAGGGGAGGCGTGGCTCTGAGTGAGTAAGTGATAGGAGGTGTGGCTCTGAGTGAGTGAGAGAGGGGAGGCGTGGCTCTGAGTGAGTAAGTGATAGGAGGTGTGGCTCTGAGTGAGTGAGAGAGGGGAGGCGTGGCTCTGAGTGAGTAAGTGATAGGAGGTGTGGCTCTGAGTGAGTGAGAGAGGGGAGGCGTGGCTCTGAGTGAGTAAGTGATAGGAGGTGTGGCTCTGAGTGAGTGAGAGAGGGGAGGCGTGGCTCTGAGTGAGTAAGTGATAGGAGGTGTGGCTCTGAGTGAGTGAGAGAGGGGAGGCGTGGCTCTGAGTGAGTAAGTGATAGGAGGTGTGGCTCTGAGTGAGTGAGAGAGGGGAGGCGTGGCTCTGAGTGAGTAAGTGATAGGAGGTGTGGCTCTGAGTGAGTGAGAGAGGGGAGGCGTGGCTCTGAGTGAGTAAGTGATAGGAGGTGTGGCTCTGAGTGAGTGAGAGAGGGGAGGCGTGGCTCTGAGTGAGTAAGTGATAGGAGGTGTGGCTCTGAGTGAGTGAGAGAGGGGAGGCGTGGCTCTGAGTGAGTAAGTGATAGGAGGTGTGGCTCTGAGTGAGTGAGAGAGGGGAGGCGTGGCTCTGAGTGAGTAAGTGATAGGAGGTGTGGCTCTGAGTGAGTGAGAGAGGGGAGGCGTGGCTCTGAGTGAGTAAGTGATAGGAGGTGTGGCTCTGAGTGAGTGAGAGAGGGGAGGCGTGGCTCTGAGTGAGTAAGTGATAGGAGGTGTGGCTCTGAGTGAGTGAGAGAGGGGAGGCGTGGCTCTGAGTGAGTAAGTGATAGGAGGTGTGGCTCTGAGTGAGTGAGAGAGGGGAGGCGTGGCTCTGAGTGAGTAAGTGATAGGAGGTGTGGCTCTGAGTGAGTGAGAGAGGGGAGGCGTGGCTCTGAGTGAGTAAGTGATAGGAGGTGTGGCTCTGAGTGAGTGAGAGAGGGGAGGCGTGGCTCTGAGTGAGTAAGTGATAGGAGGTGTGGCTCTGAGTGAGTGAGAGAGGGGAGGCGTGGCTCTGAGTGAGTAAGTGATAGGAGGTGTGGCTCTGAGTGAGTGAGAGAGGGGAGGCGTGGCTCTGAGTGAGTAAGTGATAGGAGGTGTGGCTCTGAGTGAGTGAGAGAGGGGAGGCGTGGCTCTGAGTGAGTAAGTGATAGGAGGTGTGGCTCTGAGTGAGTGAGAGAGGGGAGGCGTGGCTCTGAGTGAGTAAGTGATAGGAGGTGTGGCTCTGAGTGAGTGAGAGAGGGGAGGCGTGGCTCTGAGTGAGTAAGTGATAGGAGGTGTGGCTCTGAGTGAGTGAGAGAGGGGAGGCGTGGCTCTGAGTGAGTAAGTGATAGGAGGTGTGGCTCTGAGTGAGTGAGAGAGGGGAGGCGTGGCTCTGAGTGAGTGAGAGGAGGCGTGGCTCTGAGTGAGTGAGAGGAGGCGTGGCTCTGAGTAAGTGAGTGATAGGAGGTGTGGCTCTGAGTGAGTGAGTGAGTGAGTGAGTGAGTGAGAGGATGTGTGGCTCTGAGTGAGTGAGGTGAGGCGTGGCTCTGAGTGAGTGAACTTGCTGTCGGAGAGAAGAAAGAGATAAAGTGCAGCTGGTATTGCTGTATCAATACTGCGGGAAATTATACTGATACACTGATACTGAACTGTTGCAAAGATTTAACTATAGGTATGTTGAAAAATATTTTTGACAACATTATTAAGAAACCTAAAAGATTTGGGGCTTTTGAAGACACAATCGAAGCTGGAGCCCCAGAAGCCACACCCCCCTTCCTGAGACCACAAACCCCAGTGAGCGTTTATACAGGTCATACAAGAACATATTAACTGCAGTTTATCGAGTCTTCCATTTTTTTTTAAATCTGACCTTGAGATTCAAATGTCATTTTGGAAGGATTGAAATGGCTTAAGTTATGCGGTGAGTCAGATTACATCATTTATTTGCTGCTCCTGAAACTCCCTGAAGCTGAGGCGCATTTGAGTCATGCAGTTTCATTTTATTTCTTTTAATAAATACATATACAATAAAGAAATATACATCTTGTTTTGTGTTTTTGTTCATGAAGGGTCACTTTTATGCATTCATAGGTTTAGGATGAAGAGCTGATGACATTCAGTGTTAAAATGCAATACAGAAAATCACATATTCAGACTGGTTAAGATCTGTTTAAGAGAAAGTATGTTAGTGTAATTACTATTCACTGGTTCATTTTAAACATGTATGTGTGTGTGTGTGTGTGTGTGTGTGTTGCAGTCCTGGATGGCTCTCTGTGCTGCACTGAAATGATTGTGCTGTGTTTGATCACCTGTGTAATGTGTCAGAATCGCACCTTTGTAAAACAATAGAGCTTTTATGTGCCACATTTCATGGTCATTTATGGCTAAATGAGTGTGAGAGTCGCTGACTCGATTGACTGAACATGAACGACACTCTTCACAAAGACTAACCGGTCTCAAATGACTGCAGACTCGTGGAAATAACCCCACTAAACTATGATTGTTGAAAGACTAGACTAAAAATGCAATGCACTTTGAGAAGCTCAGGCTGATGCAAGTGTTGATGGGATTCTCGGATTCTCTGGATTCTGTTCTCTGGCATCTGTGGAGTTACAGTCGAGTCCGTTTTTGTTTAGTGCTTTCATAATACGCATAGTTTCAAACCAGCTTTATAGAAAATCACAATGTTTGCTTATAATATCTTAATATCTTCATGTCTTATAGTATACATTTATCAGAATAGAGCTATGCAATAATATAGTTTACATTTTGCCACTTTATATACAATGAAATAGTTGAGATCTGCTATATTTTATGTGAGTGTACTGGATGTATGCAGGTAAGGTTGGACGTACAGTACTGTAGTTGTATAAATTGTTATTCAATTGTTAAAATTTGAGTTATTAATTTATTATGTGGTGATTTGGGAAATTATGAAACCTGTGAGTTTTTGTTCAATTTATAATAATTTGGTATAGTGACAAGCCTAATTACTATTTAGTGATGCGTATCACTGCTGTGGTTAAATAATGCGTATAAATGACAGGGTTAAACTGACGATTTTATCACTCAACCCTAAGCAGTTTAACAGAGGAGTTCACTGAAAGTCGTGGCATAATACTTAACACATTGTACATAGTACATAATATGTGTCCATGTGATGTTTGGATAATGGAGAAAAAAACTCTGTGGGGCAAATATAATGTCAGTAATTAAGCAGATGTGTTACTACTAAGATTAAGTTGTGTGAGTCTTTGAGCTCCATCCAGGATTGAACAGTAGAGCATAGGTGGATGTCGTGGAGGTGGATTATATGGAAGATCTTTGAGATGCTGATGCTCGTCACATGACACAGAATCTTGACATATTCTCACAGCGCAGAATTGTCTGTAAGATGCAGAAATGGGCCTTTCTGAAAATTAAGGTGTTGGTTTAAGGATGTTTTTGGACATGAATTATTCAGGTTGGAAGCTGTTGAAGTTTCAGAGAGATATGTTTTAAAGAAACAGAGAAGCCTAATTTGATCTTTGTCTTTTTCCTATTTGGAGCCTGATTATCTTTAGTTCGTAACTCAGGGGTCACCAAACTCGGTCCTGGAGGGCCGGAGTTCAGCTCCAACTTGCCTCAATACACCTGTTTGGAAGTTTGTAGTATACCTAGTAAGACTTTTATTAGCTGGTTCAGGCATGTTTGATTAGGGTTGGAGCTGATCTCTGCAGGACATTCTGCAGGAGTTTGGAGACCCCTGTCGTAACTGGTGTATTCTGGCTAAGATCAGCCACTGGTTTTACCTGCTTGTGGAAGCTGATATGTTTTGTAGCTGGATGTATTATGGACCAGAATCAGGTGTGTGTGTGTGCGTGAGTGTGTGTGTGTGTGTGTGTGTGTGTGAAAGAGCCTTGTTTCGCTGTGGTTTTCGGCTGTAGATCAGGCATTATTGTTTTGAGCTGTTCTTCAGCCGGGTCTCTCAGTGCCGTGAAGCAGCAGATGTCTGATGTGGTGGATGGGTTTATGGTGTATTAAGATGGACGTGTTTGGCTTGATGTGATTTGTGGCTTCTGCATTAGGAAAGGCTTTTGATCAGAGTAACACACCTGTGAAAATATAAAAGAAAAGATCTGTGAACTGATGTTTCAGACCTGATAGTCATGAATAATCTTCATATACACATTGCTTTATTAATAATGTGAAATGAACCTGTAGTGGATGTGTCATCTACCCATCATTTGAACTATAGTATTTCCCACAGAAATGAGCACAACCAGATTTGGCTCAGGTAGGACAGGAGCATTAGATTCAGATGTGACTCTTTCCTTTTCTCTCGGACTACATTTGTTCCAACATTCCCAGACCTTCATTAGATGCCAAGCACCATCTGTTAGTTTGCCTGTTGTTCTTCTGCTGTTGGAGTCTATGGCTGCCCACAGAAACAATTGGACGACAGTTGTGAAATTTGTTAGATTGATTGGGAAGAGCAACAAAAACATTCCTAGTGATCGTTTGGAGTCACTGGGCCTCATTTACGAAACGAACGTACGACAGAAAATTGAGCGTACGGTCGTTTCAACGCAAAACTTGGAATTTATCAATATGGACGTGAGCGGTGGCTACGATTAAATCTCACGTCTGCTCTCAGCTCGTGTACGCAAGTTTTTGAGTTACCTGAAGTTGCGCACAGCATAGTAAATACGGTGGAGAATTGTAGATTGACAGCATTTTGTTCATTTTTATATTCCTGACCGTCAAACGAAGCTCATTAGTCGATCGTTAATCAGTAAGATTAGAATGTCTTTTTTTGGTGTTGTTTTGTACAGGGCTTTAGCTTTATATGCGCGAATAGCAGCATAAACGACCATGAGGATTCAATCGTCGCATCATGCACCTGCAGTGCTTCTGTGAAAGGAGAAAAACAGAAATTAAGTTTATAAAAGGAATCAATATAATAGGCTATAATATAATATATAATAGGCTATAATATAATTAAAAGATTAACAAAAGGGGGGAAAAAACACTGTGCAACAAGTATAGGTTATGCTCGTTTTTGTGACACTCTTAATGCATTTAATTTCTTTTCTTTATATCTTTATTTGATTGAATCCATCTGATCGCACAGGCGCCTCACGCACACACAAACAACATTAGTTCTAGCGTTGCCTGACATTTCAGCCATTCATCATCAAACTAAAATGCAGTCAACCAAACATAAAAGTTACACTGTTTATTTTGTCGTAAGTTGATTTGTGCGCACAGATCTGCGCTCGTTTCTACGTTAGATTGATAAATGAGGCCCATTGTCTCAATCCTTGTAGCTCCACAAACAGTTTACATTTTACAGCTGTTTCTTTTGAAAGACTTTTGAAACATCAGCGGCATGACCTGAGAGCGACTCAGCACCACCCGCTGGTCATTTAATGCTAGATTTTGTGCTTATGTATCTGGATTTTAAAGTGAACTCAAACCTCTTTTTACTTGTGATAGTGGCTCAGTTAGCTTGACATTCACATTGATGTTTATAGGAAGCCAAATTCTTTGAATAGGTTTACAAACATGTCTCATTACAAATCTAGTAATCATCGCTTCACAAAAATGTGAAAATAAAGCCTAACTGTAAACGAGCCACTCTGAGGCGCTGAAATGGATCACGAGCTGCTCACACGAACACGGCGTGAACAAGGTGATGCTTTTACAGCCCTTTGCACACTAATGTTTTCTTGTGCGAGAATATAGATGCGAGATCTGCTCACGAGCGTCTCTTTCTTTTCTCTTTTTGAGCTTTGTTTCACTTCTCTTCTGGTCTGCATTGTTGTATCTGCTTGCTTCGTTGCACGGGAAGTGTGGCATTGCAGAGCAGGAAAGGAGATGGAGACATTGTCTATATGGCCAGCCTAGCACCATTTACATTTGTGTGTGTTCTGCAAGTAATGTCATTTCTACAACAGAAGACCTAAGACAGACAGACCACACACTGTCTCCTTCAGGGACGGTGACGATCACTTACCTGCTCTCATCCTATCCAAACACGGGACATTGGTGAGATGACAGAGATGTGAATCAGGCTGACAGAATTTCTGAATGCCCTGTTCAAATGGACACATTGAGTTGAGTTAACATCACATTCGTTTAATGAGATTCTAGGTAGGAGAGCGAGACGGTGACAGATAAATAGATCAGTGCTGACACATAATAGCACCAAATACTGTAGGGAAAGGAAAGGAAATGTGAGTGAAAGGAGTGTGTGCAGAATTCTGAACTTACAGATGTGAAATGCCAATGTGAGGCACTTTTCATATCCATGTCAAACGACTGACATATAGAGAGGGAGAGACAGGCGTGTCGTCCTCCAAATCACTCACTGTAGACGCATTAGTTACAGTCTGAGCTGTCCACTAGACTGAGGCAGATGATTCTTTTTATGAATCATTCCAGTTCTCAGGTCCCAATTTAAATACTTATGCTCTATTCTGTGCCTTTTTGTAGTATAAATAGTAAGAGCAGTGTGTTCATATGTATATACCGTATTGACCCGAATATAAGACAATGTTTTTTTCTTGGAAATACATCTGAAAAAAACGTTATATTCAGGCTCTAGACTTTGACATGTCAATAATGCACCCACAACAATAGTGGCGTGGCGCCACTATTGCATAAGGTCTCCTCATGTCGATGCCCCCCGCTCTGACAAACCGCGCCATTTTCCGTCTCTCTGCAGTCGACCGCTGCCGCTTTGGTAAATGTCACAGCCGTGGGGCTGTACAGCAGATCGATATTACATCATTTTTCTCAATTAGAGAACGCTTATCGTTAGTCTAAGGAAGTCTTATCTGTATTCAGCTGAGCCTTCCAAGTAACAGGACAGGAGTTCCATGCTAAATAAATGGCCAGCATGATTCCCACAGATGTAATTCTACATCATACTGAATCGATGGTGTTGGTCCGACTTTCCAGCCACCAGAAACCTTTAACTAGCTGTACATTTATTTGCACGCAGATGTTAACTCGTTTGATTTGTGTTTTAGTTTTATGTTTGGGGACTGTACATTGACTATACATGCATGGCGTGGCGCCACTATTGCATAAAACGAGTGTGCCATGAAATACGTAATGTAATGTGTATTGTAAAGATCGCAAACCCTTGAGAGCTGCATGAGTCAAGTCAAGTCAAGTCACCTTTATTTAGTGAAAGTGAAAGTGAAAGTGATATAGCGCTTTTAACAATACAGATTGTGTCAAAGCAACTGAACAGCATTAATTAGGAAAATAGTGTCAATAATGCAAAGTGACAATAGTAAACACTCATTTTTCAGTTAAAGACAGTTCATCATTGAATTCAGTGATGTCAGCATCCAGCTCAGTTTAAATAATATCGTTGCAATTATGTCAACGATAACGCTGGAAATGAAGTCGTGACTGTCACGTTAGCCTGATGGGATCAAACTCTCTTTGTGATTTTAAAATGTAAGACAGTACATTTGAAGATTTGAAGACTACAGTAAGATTTAACTTCTACTGTTAATAAGATTTTGGTAGGCCACTATTAGCCTACCAATTGTCCTAATTCAGATGGGCTACCTGTTTTTAAAAAAAAAATTTTTTAATGGTATATCAAAAAGTGTATATTTTTAAAATGTGATTGTTGGTACATTTTACCATTTTTTACCATACTTTCAAAACAAAAATTAAAATAGGAAAAATATGCAATATGAAAATAATTGAAGACAAAATGTGTTTTACTGAGAAAAAACAAGATTTGTTTTTTAAAAAGACTTTTTCCAAAAAGTACATCTGGAAAAAGGGAGGTCGTCTTATATTCGGGCCAATACGGTACTAGGGGTGCAACGGTTCTCTGTAAAAATAGAACCGTACCGTTCGGCACACACTAGGACCGCGGTTCTAGAGTTCGGCTAATACATGTTTCTGTTGATGGATACAAATTCTGGCTTCCCAATACAATACAACAAGAGCGATGAGAGATTAAAAAAAACAATACGTGGACAAACCAGTCACTCTTTAATCAATGCGAGTGCTTTATGCTGGAATAACTGTCATTTATGCCGTCATCACGTGTTGATAGTGCAGGTGAGACCTGAACAGAACACGTTGCTATCTGTGTTTAAACTAAACTCATTTAAACCTTGCCAGTTTAAATATTAAAGAGCCAGAAGACGTGAACTCGCGCACGCAGTGAGAAGATCTGTGTGGTCACTCATCCGAAGCGCGTGAACCCACGTATCAGAACGCACGCAAATATTAAGCTCTCTGTGAAATATTGTGTTTAAATGGACAGATTCACAAAAGTTATGTCAAAATGCCCGTCTTGGTGAGTATCCTAGCAGACATAGTCGGCTGAACGTACAGTATCAGTGCTTTCTCTTAAAGTGACAGCACTTTCTTAATGTTAATCAAACAGCAACAACACGGAAATCTCTCACTGCTATTGATTGAATAACTTTTATAACTTTAATAAGGATTAATCTTTAATTTATACAGTCAAATATGCAATGTTATTTTACATTTGATTTATTCAATTTCTGTACCTAAAAACTGTTAGACCTACCTAAAAAAACTGAAAAGCACTGTTTATTTATTTGTGCTGTTGCTTGTAGTTAGATAATTTGTTCTTATTTTCTTTATTTTTATTTGACAATATAGTTTTTTCCCTGAACATAGCACATACTGAACCGTACCAAAACCATGACTCTAAAACCGTGATACAAACCAAACCTTGAATAAGTTGGACCATTGCACCCCTAGTATATACATATGTGTCTGTAATCGACTTATATTGAAGGGGTTATATATACATGGTTCCATAACATGGGTGATAAATCTTTGCTCAAATTGTCCACTTCTATCCAGGGCGACAAGGGTGCCATAGGCTCCTAAAACCAAACATATGTTAAGTTGAGAGATTACAGAATCAGACTGCTTTTCTAGTTGTATTCAGTACCAGTTAGTTCCAGTTTTAAACAGTTTGTGCCAGATAAATATCACTCCGTTTTGAAATAATGTGTTGATTACGATTTCAGCATGTCACCCAAACAAAGTTTGCCTTATATTTGATTCAACCTTACAATTGGGTCTCATATCCTAAACAATAACCAATAATATTGTTTTGTGGAATATTTCAAAGGTTTATATACTGTACTAGAATACTTTTATTTATACAACAAAACTTGCTGCCGGCAGTAGAGATTTTCTGCAGTGCTTATATAAGATAAAGACTGTAGAAGCTTGTGCATCTGCCAGAGCATCACAGCTCGTGTTAGTCATGCATTGATTTGAGTCTGTCTGTAGCTGAAACTGAGGTTCTCCCTCACATTCTGTTATCTGAAAGAAACCTGCTTTTTGTGTGGCTATCATGAATTCACTACGCAAAACAAGATTTCCTGTGCTGGTGAAAAGGAAGTGCCTGCACTCTGAGGCTGGATGGTCATTCATGGATTAACATGCATGGCTGTCGTGTCGTTCACATGTCGGTTATCCTGCCGGTCGGTCATGGAGTTCCTAACATCAGGAACTGATCAGAATCCGTGTTCAGACTCAAGCGACTTTCGCACTGAGTGTGAGTGTGCACCGTGAATGTTCGACGCAATGACTTTCTGGAATCAAAACAATAGATCCTATGAAGCTATTCACACCGGACGTGATCAGTTGCGGCGCAACAAAGCTAGTTTGTGTTGATTTTTTTCCCCCCTGTTGCCCCGCGATGAAATGAGCCGTTCAATTAGATTTGAGCTTTCGATCACGCTGCTGTTGCACAAAAGGGTGAGATTGGTGGTTCTAAAGCACAGGAAGCCGTTTTGAAAACCAGTGTAAACACCAAAGAAAAGTATTATATAACCGTATTATATTAGAAACACTATTCAGAAAAATGCAACATTATATTCTTTAAACACAGCATACTACATTGTTTATTTTTCTAACGAGCTAAATAAAACGATAATGCACTCACCGTCAGTATATGGAACTGCCTGTGCTCTTCCCGAAGGCGATCGATCATTTCATGTTTGGTGTGAAAGTTCGTCTGCGATTCGCTTCGCTTTTTCTCGTTGTTGTAACTGTGAAAGGTCCTTCAGACTGCGTTTTGATTTCATTCAACTTCCCTCACTGTTGACTTGTTTCTCGTTTCTCTTATTTCTTCGTTAAAGCCGTGTGATTGCTCAGCAGATGTCCATAAGTCCACAAGTTCCCACTTGGAGCTGTTTATATCCAGCTTGTTTATGTCAGAGATATGGACCTGTCTGTGTGTGTTTTTCTCCCCATGTGCTCCGTGACCTAGTTCATCCGAAGATGGCCCTCCAGCAGATTTCGCTGCCTTTGTGGATTGGATACTGGCGAGAAACGAATCCCCGTTCACCGTCTGTTCCGAGGCAGTTCCACTCTGGACCCAGAGCCCAACCAACCATCACCTTGCTGTGCGGAGCTCAAGCCCACGCCCACCATTGATGGAGAGCCCGAAACCGCCGCGACAGACAAGCCTTTGCTGCATGGCGTGAAGGAGCTGAGGATCGCCGCGGAGCCGAAGCTTTTCATTACGTCAGTCCAGGTGCGAGAGCCGGCTCCCACACCCGCCATGAGGGAGAAAGCTGTGGCCAGTGAGACCATGGCTGAGGATGAGCTATTAGGGGATCTGGGTAAATGGAAAGCGGAGGGAGACCTTATAGACTGGTATGCCGACCTGCCCCCTCTCCTCCCTCTGTCATCCCAGAGAGTGCTCCCCGTTCCTGAAATTAGCCCTGAGAGGGCTCCTGTTTCCACGTCCGGCTCAGAAAGAGACTCTGTTCCCGAGTTCAGCCCTGTTGTTCCCCTGTCAGTCGCGCTCCCCGGGTGTGTGTGTGGGCAGCGCACACCAGCCCTGAAATCCCAAAGGCTCACAAATGCCCACCC
>NW_015506004.1:415442-416465 GCF_001515645.1 Sinocyclocheilus grahami
GCCCGTTCCTGCCTCCTCCACCGCTGACGACTGGCAGCCCCTCTGCTCGCTCTCAACCCACCATCAGCCGGTGTGAGCCTCACAGGTCTGCCAGTCTCCATCGTCGACGTGGCTGGAGAATCCCATGCCTCCACCTCCAGCCTCAGAGTCCAGGACTCCATCTCGGCCCGTCGACCCAGCAGCTGCACCATGGCTCCTAGCTCCCTCCTCTCTGCTGTAGCCCATCAGTCCACTGGCACCCTCGTCCCTCCAGCTCCGCCTCCGCCTTGGTCTGTCGTCAACCATCCTTCACCTCGGGACTTCATTCCTCTGGCTGCACCTCCTCCGTCAGGTTCCTCCTTCCCTTCGGCTCCACCTTGGTCCTCCGTCGCTCCAGCTCCACCGTGGCCTTCCGGATCCCCGCCTTCGCCGGAGCCATCAGTTCCACCTTGGCTCTCCGTCTCCGCCTCGGGCTCCTACGCCACCTGCTCCGCCGCCGTTGGTCGCCCCCCTGGAGTCGTCAGCCCTTCCTCCTCGAAGGCTATCCCTGTCGCTCCTCACAGTAGGCATAGTGACAGTTTAGTTTGAGAGGTATATTTATTAGTATTATTGTTTTTATCTGGAGCTTTACCTGTCCTAGTTTTCTGATTCCTCCAAGTGATGGTCTGTTTTTTGTTTTGTTTTTTAAGAAAGATCCATAATCCCGCTGGCATCGTGTGTGGGGCTCCTGACATTTATGAAGAAAAAATTACAGTTATTTGCTGCCACCGCTGGTTGTACTAGTTGAGGTAGATGCTTTCAGACATTTTAAAAATCCTTAATTGTGTTAAATGTTTAATTGTCTGCCTGATGTTGGTTGTGGCTGCTTAAAGCAGGGCATAGCCACGGTCCTTCTGCCTCACAAAACAACACAAAACTCCTTAAATTTGCTTCTACAATATTTTCTTCAACAATTTCTATTATATTTAGAATACGCTGGCACAGTGACTCAGTGTGTAGCACCTTTTGTCCAGTGCTTTTGCCTGATAAACTCCAGCATCCTCA
>NW_015506004.1:417153-418164 GCF_001515645.1 Sinocyclocheilus grahami
CATATCTTCAACACACATTGTCGATGCCAAAAATGTAAAAATTATGTTTTCAGTGGACTTTCTAAATTTGCTTTGCTTGAGAGAGCATGGAAATATAGAGTTACAATGTTTTTTTCATTTGATTTAGTCAAGTTAGTTTTGCACCAAACACAATATGATTTTCGGCAATCGAGATTTGGCAGCAAAAGCGTGTTTTTCCACTTGGGCGTTTCCAAAGCTGCCGTCAATTCGCTCGCCCGGAATCTTCCGTAACCAGACAGATTTACAGAAAATTACTGTTGTTTGGCAAATAAATAATTTTGCACATTTATTTCCAACTTTGTATTATGTAAGCTTTAATTTACATCTCAAATAACAAGGGATTCATTTATAATCATGTTTATATTAATTAGCCAGCCTCTGAAATGGCTTGGGTATGCAGAGCATTCACATCTTATATGGATGGAACTGCCCCTGTTGTATTCCAATATCATTATGCCTCAATTAGCCAGTTATAGATTAAGAGTTGTTGTTAGGTGAACAGATGGCTTGCTGCTGTATTTTTAATAATTTATGTTGTTAAAATAACATTCTGTTATGCAAATGCATTGTCTGCTGGTTTATTTAGCTATTTTTCAGTACACCGCATTAAGTTTGCCACTTAATACTATAAGACTGAATGTCAAAGTGCAAGTTCTTGAAGTGTCTTGGAGTCGTTGCCACAGTTCTTCTGGATTTAGTCTGTCTCAGTTTTTTCTGATTCTTCATGTAATCCCAGACGGACTGGATGATGGTGAGATCAGATCTCTGTGTGAAGCGCTGGCTGTTGTCAGACTCCTAAACATACAAAAATCTCACTGGATTATTACAATAGAAATGTTAACTGAGATTTCATACTGACACACTGTGTGTGTGTGTGTTTGTCTGTGTATATATATATTAGGGCTGTCAAAATTAACGCAAACTCATTTTAACAGCGCTAATTTTATTACAGTTCTGTCAGGACCACTATCGTCAAAATGATAGATACTT
>NW_015506004.1:421019-425671 GCF_001515645.1 Sinocyclocheilus grahami
TACACACTGGTGCAATAAATTCAAAACAATATATCCAAAACTGGTCAATTATGTTGCTTGTGGTTCTCCCCCTCAAAAACCTTTTCACATGAACACAAAAGACACAACCAATGTATACATTGGCATATTTTTTATTCATTCATGTACTACACAGCACAACTGTAAAAAAAGAAAAGAAAAAAGAAATATACAATTCCGCCTCAGCATCCCGTCTTTGTTCTGGGTCAGGCCAGAGAATCTTGTCCACATCACAGGCTATAGTGGCCCTAGCCAGGCAGCGGGGGTAAAATCCTCTTGCATGCCTGATCCACCCCTGGCATGCATCTACTGATATGTCTAGGCAGGCTAGATGGAAGCTGACATTATCCCAAACAACAATGTAACGAGGATGCTCTGGCTGTGCTGGTTCCCTGACGTGCAGCTGGAACATATGCTCTCTTAGACCGTCACGGAAAGCAAGGAGGAGCATAGTGTTATAGGGTCCTAGAATGGCATGACGGTGGAGTACCTGTCATCGGCTGATGGCTGCACACATAGTGACATTCCCTCCGCGCTGAACAGGGACATTTACAATAGCCCGATGGCCAATTATGTTCCTCCCCCTTCTCCTTCTTTTGGTCAGGTTGAAACAAGCCTCATCCACAATGATAATTTCATGGGGAACAGGCCAGTCTTCAATCTCAAAGATTCTCTGCAAAACACATGAAACACAGTAGAGTAAATCACTGCCCTGAAGCACAGTTCAAGAGGGCACAAATGGCAGCATAAACTGCTATACTGTGATGGTGCACAATACTTCATACGATATCAAAACTCATACCTGAACATATTCCACTCATTGGTCTTTTACTCTGTCAGAGTTTCTTTTGAAAGGGACGCGGTACGCCTGTTTCATCCGGAACCGGTGCTTTCGGAGGATACGATCAATTGTGGAGAGGCTGATGGCCCTCAAAAATGATGATTATCCTCAATCACTCTCCTTTGAATCTCTCGGAGGCGGATTACATTATTGGCAATGACCATGTTTACAAGCTCCCTCTCTTGCTCCTCCGACAAAAGCCTTAGCCTGCCTCCACCAGGTGGTCGTCTCTGTGTCCCGCTTGTCTCCTTGCCCTTCTTCTCCCTCCTCCTCTCCATCACCCTTTTATCTATTTATTGAAGGACGGACACACACACACACACACACACACACACACACACGGAGCAGTGGGCAGCCATTTATGCTGCGGCGCCCAGGGAGCAGTTGGGGGTTCGGTGCCTTGCTCAAGGGCACCTCAGTTGTGGTATTGAAGGTGGGAGAGAGCGCTGTACATTCACTCCCCCCCACCTACAATCCCTGCCGGTATGAGACTTGAACCCGCAACCTTTGGTTTACGAGTCTGACTCTCTAACCATTAGGCCACGACTTTGCTCCCTTAAGTTGATCGTAGCTCCACTGGTTTCAATGGGTGTACGATGTATTTAAGCTTACGATGCTTTTGAGAAACGCAGCCCAGATCGTTGCTTCTCTGATTTTACATGCAAGTATAGTCGAAATCACAACACAGCTATTGTCTTTATCTTATGTTTATTTGATTTCATCAGGCGACGGCTCGATTTTAAATCAGGATTTTTGTGCAAATTAACATGTTGGAAAGGAGAGCTGGTGTAGTCTTAATGGGTTGCGTTTCAGTCACTATTTCATATTAATTTGGTTGTCTGACAACAGAAACAGTAAAATATAACAATGAAAAGTTTTATTGAGAATTTGGCTGCATCAAATTACAGTATGTGGGCACAGAGAGGCAAACAAATGTCAAGTCAAGTCACCTTTATTTATATAGCTTCATTTACAAATGTAATAGTAAATGTACATTTTGCATGTTCAGAAGTGAGCTGCCCTGTCCTGCAAATAATGTAAATTGCTCAGTGCAAAGAAAGAGAAGTAATGGGGACCTGGTATTTCTGTTATTTTTTTTGTGTGTCTAAAAGACATGAAAAAGTTATTTGAAAAACATCTATGACCTTTGAAACATGTGTTGTCTTCATGCTCTGTTGACTATGGTTTCATTAATAATAAACATACATTTGCATAAAGCATCCATATTTGTCCATGCCCATGTTGATTAGAGTTTTAAAAACTTAAAAAATATTAATTTAAGGTACATTTAGAACAGATAAAAATGTGCAATTAAGTTGTGATTAATCACGAGTTAACTCATGACAATGACGATTAATCGCGATGAAATATTTTAATCGATTGACAGCCCTAATATATATATATATATATACATATATATATATATATATATATATTAGGGATGCACCGATACGATACTGGTTAAAATGCCCTGTTAAAATGCACCGATACCTCTTCTCTTGACATTGTTCCTACTAATTTTTTTAAACAGATATTTGACAGTGTTGGGGCATGGATCCTATTATTTATCAACAAAAGCCTTCTTTCAGGTTCTGTTCCCGCTCTTTGTAAACATGCCAGGGTGAGACCAATATTGAAAAGACCTAATTTGGGTTTGAACTAAATCACTGATTTATCACATTTTAGACCGATTTCTAATTTACCTTTTATAGCTAAGATTCTAGAGAAAAAAGTGCTACTGCAATGACAGAGCTTCCTTGATGCAAATATTATCCTTGATAAATTTCAGTCCGGTTTTAGGACAAACCACAGTACTGAATCTGCACTATTAAGAGTTTTGAACGACATTCTGCTATCTGTTGACTCCGGAGACTCAGTCATTTTAATGCTATTAGACTTTAGTGCAGCATTTGATACTGTTGATCATGCCATTCTATTGTCATGTCTTGAACATTATGTGGGCAATATTGAAAAGACCTAATTTGGACATCACCGATTTCTAATTTAACTTTTATATCTAAAATTCTAAAGAAAACAGTGCTACTGCAATTACAGAGCTTCCTTGATGCAAATATTATCCTTGATAAATTTAAGTCCGGTTTTAGGACAAACCACAGGACTGAATCTGCACTATTAAGAGTTTTGAACGACATTCTGATGTACCACAGAGCAAAGAAATGAAGTGAAAGTAACAAAAACTTGTAAAATACATTTTAATGGGCATAATTAAGTGTGAAAATAACCGAAAGATATACAGTGAAACCAAAAATTATTCAGAGACCAGATATCATTTTTGATATTTTTTACTAGTGGGTGCAGGACACTATAGTTCTTTATGTAAAGTGAGGATAGCAAAATAAAGTAAACTGTGACAAATCATACCCAAAAAATTTCTTCATACAGTGGACTACCAGTAAAATTGATTCACATTTGGGACCAAAAATTATTCAGACTGAGTCTGGGAAAAAAACTGAAGTTCAGGTTTGCATGAAGCTGGATGACAGCATGCCCAGGAGACTACAGGCTGTCATTGAGGCTAAGGGTTGCCCGACAAAGTATTCATAGTTGTGTAAATACTGTCATACTAACAGTTGTCTGAATTATTTTGGTTGATTGTAATCTATTACATACCTTTCTATCAGAATTATCTAACATTATCAAGATTAATTTGTTCTGACACAGTGTAACGTCTTGGTTATTTGTGTAACCCTCGTTCCCTGAAGGAGGGAACAGGGACGTTACGTCAGTCATGACTGACGAATTGGGATCTCACCCGAGACCCCAATCACCTTCAAGTGTAAAGCCAATGACAGTTGGTGTGCGTGTTTCACCAGAAATGGCAGAGAACTACTGCCAGGGAAAGACACAGGCTTACCGTGAGGGGAGCCGTACCGTGGAAGAGTACACATGTGGGATCGCCCGAAGAGGGAATCACTACACACGGGCACCTAGCCCAGCACAAGGGCTGACCTTGGGTATGCACACGAGTGCTGAGCCTGGCGCCACCCGAGTGGTGCGGTCACCATCTCCTGAAGAGCAGGATCCAAGAGCTCCGGGTCGCCCATCTCAGGGAAACGTCAGGGATGTGTCGAAACGCCTCCATCTGCTTCTGCGCGGCAGAGAACGGTTGGGAAAAGTCCTCCACCGCTTCGCCAAATAGGCTGGCCTGGGAGATCGGGGAGTCCAGGAAGCGATGCTTGTCGGCCTCCCTCATATCCGCCAAGGTCAGCCATAGGTGGCGCCCGCGCCGTGACTTTCGTTGCCCTAAGCACAAGGTCCGTTGCCGTGCGCAGTTCCTGCAGCACACCTGGGTCAGCACCACCCTCGTGCAACTGCTTCAATGCCTTGGCCTGGTGGACTTGCAGGAGGGCCATGGCGTGCAGGGCAGAAGCGACCTGTCCAGCAGCACTGTAAGCCTTAGCCGTCAGAGAGGACGAGAACTTACAGGCCCTGGATGGAAGGCATGGACTACCTCTCCAGGCGGCGGCGCTTTGCGGGCAGAGCTGCATAGCAATAGGGTGCTCGACTGGGGGGATGTCCACATACCCCTGGGCCGCCCCACCGTCGAGGGTGGTGAGGACGGAGGAGGCACCAAGTCTGTTTCGGGCAGAAAAAGGTGCCTTCCAAGACTTAGTAACCTCCTCATGCACTTCCGGGAAGAATGGATCCGGAGGCGGCTGCCGACGACCGGCCTGCACCCCCAGGAACCAATCATCCAGCCTCGAGCGTTCGGGAGAAGGAGGAGGCCTCCAGTGCAGCCCGACACTCTCGGCGGCCCGGGAAAGCATAGCAG